>NW_027417358.1:0-71404 GCF_009905375.1 Apium graveolens
CTTGCATAAAATCCATCATTTTCTGGTAGTCGCTAGAATGTTGAATCCCCTTGTTCACTAGAGCTGTGAAATTGTTATTCTCATAGATAAAGCCAGTTTGAGACATGATTTTGACGACGGGTGTCATTGTTATAGAGTAAAAATTGCAGAGAGAGAGGGTAATTGCTTTTGAGAAAGAAAGAAGTTAGAGGAGATGAATTGAGAATGATAAAAGAAAAGTAATGAAAATGAATTTTGCTTTTATACTCTCTCAAAAAAAATAAGTGTCAAAAATAATAAAGTAAAATAAAGTGACCAACAAAAATTTCCCAAAATAGCCCTTTAAAAATAAACTGTAAAAATTCCATCACTTATCCATCGTGTTATGCTTACAAACTGTAAGTATACTCGATGGATAATGTTCAAAGAATTAACGACTAGGATTGAAATAATTCAACGGATGAGGATAAATCAGTTATCCGTCGAGTTATAAATTATTCCATAAAAATAATTGATTTTATTAACAAATTATATTCCGACGGATGATCGAACTGGATGAAAATTGAAGACAAGATGATCAGGGTCATTTGTTATCATAACTGTGTTTCCACATGGAGCGGTGGAGATTTTTGAGAATGATCCGGGCCAAGCATTCAAGGTAAATGGTCAGAGGTTGAAGCATTACTATGGTGACACGGAAAACTGTGAGGTGGTTAGTGCCGTATTATTGTGCATTTGAGCTCAAGATTCTACGTCGAGCTAACGATGTAAAATAAGCGCTTCTTGGAACGCAACCCAAGTTTGGTGTACATTAGTAGGTAGAGGAAGCAAGAAGAAAGGAGACAAACACAAAAAAATCAGAAACAGAAAAAAATTCAGGGCCAACTTCAGAAGCTGAGCGCGCCCGCTCTGATCTAGTGCGCGGTCGCGCTGTTTTTAGAGTAACCAAGCGCGCCCCTGCTGATCTAGCGCGCGACCGCGCCAATTTGGTAGAAAGTGAGCGTGCCCGCGCTGTTCTAGCGCGCGGTCGCGCCGGGGTCCTGTTCTTGAAAAAAAACAACAGTTTGTGAAGAGAAAATCGGGATTTTTACTACAAAATCAATTTCTACCCGTATTTTACTCTTCCACATCCCAAATTTCCCTCTCTAAATAAAACCCATTATTCCCCAGATTCCCATAATCAATTCCCACTTCTATTCCATATCTAATTCTCTTCTCACCTCCTATATATACATACACTTATACACAAACTTCTCCACCACTTTACAAATTCTCAAACACAATTCTCTCTCAAACACTTATCTTTTATTCTCTCTTATTCAATCCTAATGGGACCCAAGAGACAAAAAAATCAAGTAAGCAGCAGCACCACCGATTCTTCGAGTGTGGGTGGTGTGAGGCCAAGGTTTTCAACTCCCGAGGCTGAAGTGGAGTACACGAGGCTTCTCTCGAAGCCTATAGCAAAGGAGCGAGGTTTTCTGCCATCAGGGAAGGATGGTAATTTATTGGAGATGATTCTGGAGAGGGGCTGGGTTCCTTTTTGCGAGGCACCCGTTATTGTGCCCGTGAGTGTTGTTCGAGAGTTCTATGCTAATACAAAGGCGTAGAAGAATGGTTTCACTGTGGTTAGGGGGATGACTATGGAGTATAATGCTGATACGATACGGAGGGTGATTGAGCAGCCCATGAGGAAGCCCGGTCAGGACACTTGGAACGATAAGACTCTGGAGGACTTTGATCTGGATCTGATTATTGCTACCTTGTGTGTGACTGAGACTCATTGGAAGTTCAAGAGGGGCACGACTGATTATTCCAAATTCCCTGCCTCGTGCATGAAGAGGTTTGCACGTGCTTGGAATTCGATTATCTGTGCTAACATCATGCAATCTTCTCATGTGCATCAGATTACTGTGAAGCGTGCTCGTTTGTTCTTGGGTATTCTTCAGGGGCACTATGTGGACCTTGGGATTGTTATTTACCAGGGTATTTTGAGGTTCTTGAGAAGAGGTACTACGGGTTCTATACCCTATGCGTCCGTGGTGACGAAACTCTGCATGGTAGTTGGTGTTCATTAGCCCACACATGAGCAGCTGCAGCTTCCCAATGCTCGTATCGACAGTGCTATGCTGTTAAACATGACTGAGTGGTATGGTGGCAAGCTCGATTCCAAGGAGCTTGGTTATTCTTATGATCATCTGCTAGGTGGACGTCCAGCTCCTCAGTCATATCCTGATGGCACGATGCAGGCGAGCAAGGCAGCTTGGAGAGCTGAGTTGGGCGAGGCTGGTCCATCGCAGCAGCAGGAGCAAGAGGAGGCAGGAGCAGATATTGGAGCTTGTTTGAGCATGATGCAGTATAGGCATCTAGAGAGGAGGATGGATGCTATGCACGACATCCATAGTCGGTTTGTACGTGATCTTACCCAGGCACTAGGGACTGCATTCTGAGCCACAAATGTTGATATACAGTGGCCAGTATTTGGTTAGGATTCCGTGTATCCACCTCTAGACACGCCTGACACTCCACCCATTGAGGGTGATGATCCTGATTCGGAGTAGGTATGCCTGATTCTTTACTATTACCTTCACTGAGGATAATGAATATTTTAAGTTTGGGGGTAGTAGTTGAAGGAATATGTTTTGTGCGAGTCACATATAGTTTGTATGTTCATGATAGTTTAGTGCATATAGTTGCATATTTTGCCATTTAGTAGTTTTTTTATTATTAATATTTTTTGAAGTTTTTTACGATAGTTTGTTCATATTGTTTCATGCATTTGCATTATAACATGATCCCTTAGATGATTTTTCCGATCGACTTGTGATATTGATGCTAGTGTAGTGATGTCATATTTAGTGATGTTATGTCTTATCGAATTGATTTGCATGCTAGAGACAATTGTATTTCACTTTGTCTTATAGGTTGGTTGAGTGCTAGATCATGATCATGGATTGTTTGTTTGTCAAGGTTGAATCGCTTGTTTATATTTAGAATTTAGGATATTCTCTTAGTGATAAAATAACATGGATATTTAAAAATTGGAGAAAATTGGATTTCATTAGTAGCTGTGTGGCTAGGTGTCAAATGGCTAGTAGCCGGCTCATATTTATATGAGTAGTCTAGGGTTGAGCGAGATGGATAGAAACGCACTCGTTCAGAAATTTGTGAAAAAAAGAGGAAAAAAAAAGAACAGAAAAATAAATAAATGTTATGCATAATTGATCACAAGTGGGCTCTTTAGTACTCGAGTTATTAAGTTCTTAAGGGACTTTGTGCCTAGTGACCTAAGGCTTTTATAGTTTGGGATCTGCTAACCTAATGCTCGTTACATGGGTACTATTGTATAAGTCTTTTGTGGACCTCACTCATTGCACGGTCAAATAAACATATTTGTGTTGTTTTGTTGTGAATAAAAGCGTGAATCCATGTAAAACTCTGATATAAGAATTGAAGTGCTATAAGTTATTTTGAGTCTAACTTTTACTTTATTTATAAACTTGTGATTGCTTTGATGAGTAGTGAGTCATGATTATTGATCTAGTTGCGATGGTATATCTGTAAGCAGTTGCACACACACACGTCTCTGGTTTCTAGGTTTATTTGTGAGGCTTGATTGATTTTTATACAAATAACTACATTTGTTGTGATGTTGCTTGTTGATTGGTGTAGTTATTTTATTGGGATTCGTTGCATTCATTTAGTTGCATTCATGCATTTTTATTTCTTGTTCTTTGAGTCTGTTTATGCTTGAGGACAAACATTGATTCAAGTTTGAAGGTATGTTGAGTGGCATTTATGACACTTTATTATGCTCCGTAAAGCTTTGAATTGGTGTATTTGTACTCAAGTTGTTGGTGTTTTAATGTATTTTTTAGTCTTTTTGCCTTTTCAGGCATTCTCCAGGTAATCAGGTGAATTAGCATGGTTTTAGTGCTAATTGGGTGTTAGGATGGTGTTGGAATAAAAGCTCATGGAAAACCAACTCAAATCAACAAGAAAAAGAAGAAGTCAGAATTTTATCCAGGGAGTCAGCGCGCCCGCGCTGTGATAGCGCGCGCCCGCGCCCAAAGATCAGAAGCTTAGTGCGCCCGCACTGTTGAAGCACGCGACCGCACCAGGTTGGGGTAGCAGAATTCTATTTCTATTAGGATTTTGAGAGTTTGAAGCCCTGGTCAATTCTACAGCATATATATACATAAAAAAGACGTTTTGCAAGGGGAGAGACATACAAATGCTAAGGAAAAAGAGTAAAGAAGACCGGAGAGCACAATTCAACCAAAGTGAAGAAGATCTAGTTTATTCTTGTGATTCTTTGTTTAAGTTGTAACGTTGGATGCTAGTTTTCTTATTCTTGAACCTTTACTTGTGCTTTGTACTTGGTTTTATTAAGTATAAAGACTACGTTTATTTTACCATGCTTTCATCGGAACCCACATTGATGATGTAATAACCCCAATTTTTGAGAAATTTTGAAACCCTTATGAATAGTGTTTTTGCTGAACGAGAAAACTTTTCATGCCACGCTATGTAGGGGTTCTGTTATTGATCTTATGGGATATTATTAGTACTCTATGTGGTATATAAGTGTATGTAAAGATCGTCAGAATCCAATTCTGAACACTTTGGTTTTTCCCGGAAATTCACAAGATACGGAGAGAATTGAGTATAAGGTAACAGGATAAAAAGGATTTAAATTAAAGGATTATAGGAGAGGATCATAAAAGGAATATAAAATATTGAGAAAGGTTAAGGGAACCTAAGTAATAAGATCCCGGGTATGATCCCTCAAACGATAAACGAGAATGAAAGATAAGCGAACCGTAAAACAAATAAGTGACCAAGAGACAAGCTTGTACAAGAAGCCAGGGATTGTGACATCATCAAACCACAAGGTGTGGACAAGTGGGAGCATTATGACATGTGCAAGGTGACATAGGCGTGACAAGAAAGGAAGGAGATGTGGTGACTTTTTAACCACACAAAACCAAGGGCAACTAGGTAATTCACTAAAACAAACAACAAAAATCAACCAACCAAAAGCAAATCAAGCCAAAACACAAAATTATCTCTTCTTCTTCTTCATGCTCTCGGGTGGTTTTCTTAAAAAATGAAAGTCCAAGCTCCTCCACTTACTATTTAGCAAGGTAATTATCTAAGCTTCCCCATGGATAGTTACATACTTCCTATAAGTTTAAGCTTCTAATTCCAAGCCAATCTTTTTCTATAAATCATGAAAGAAGATGGTGAATAGTGTTTTCAAGAACTAAAATTTGTGTTCTTGAAGTTTTGTTTAGATTAAGCTTGGATAAGGACTTTAAGGGTGATTCCAAGCCATTCTCTTGATTCTCCACTCTCCAAGGAAGGTATAACTTCTCAAACCCTTAGTATTAAGTTTTGTTGGTTTGGATTTCATAATGTTAGATGATGGGTTAGTGTAATGAGTGTGTACTCATGATAGAGCTTTGTTTCAAGTAACGGCGTTTCGCGAACGAAACTTTTCCCCTCACCTTACTTTGAAACATAGGTTAAAGACCAAAAAGGGTTAATTAATGTATGAAACAATTAGGGTAAGAGTGTTAGGCAGTTGGTAAGACACTCGCGAAGGAATCGCTTTAAAACTCGTAAAGGTTAAATTATTAAAAATGGTGGAGCCGAGGGTACCCGAGTGACTTAAGCGAATCAGTGAGCGCAAAACAAGCGTTAGAGTCTAAGTTAATTAAAGTATAGATTTACAAGTGACTTTGGTTTAATTCCAAATTACTTGTTGCTTATAGGTTACCAGACTCGTCCCGAGCCATTCGTAACCCCCAGTCGCTCAGGCAAGTATTCTATCCGTTATACTGTTGTTGTGATGTATACATTTGTATATGCATGATCTTGCGATAAATGCATGTTGGTTATTTAGCAAATTCTTGCGATATATTGTAGCATGTGATATGGTATATATGCATGCCTGTTTCATATTCTTGAAATATATATCTGTTGGTTCAGTTGATAATACCTATGCTAGAGGATAGCGGTAACTTGCATATACCCTTAGTATAGGGACCCAAAGGTGAAAATATTTTCTAAAACCGGGAGTCGAGGATCCCGAGTAGATTTTGTATATATGGATATGGATATATATATATATATATATTTATATATATATATGGTCATAGTTTTCAAAACTATTAATCGAATAAGGTTTATTCGATAACTTTAACTTTATTTTATTATTGAATATTATTTCGAATATTATTCGAAGGCGTATGTCTCCTTTTATTTATTTATTTGAATATTATTTGAATATTCATTCGAGGGCTTATGACTCTTTTATATTATTTATTGAATATTTTTTGAATATTCATTCGAGGGCTTATGACTCTTTTATATTATTTATTGAATATTATTTGAATATTCATTCGAGGGCTTATGACTCTTTTATATTATTTATTGAATATTATTAGAATATTCATTTGAAGGCTTATGACTCAGTTTATATTATTTAATGAATATTATTTGAATATTCATTTGAGGATCTATGACTCCGATTATTTGCTGAAATATATTCTTTATTTTATTAAAGAATAAGGTGTTAATAATCAAACTTATTTTCGATTATTCAAATAAAGATAATACTTTCATATAAGTATATCTTTGGTTATTTAATACTCGTTTCAAGTATAAGTTTTAATACTTCTACTTCAATTATTTTTATAAAGATTATTTTTTATGGGAATATTATTTAAATAATAATATTCAGTCATTTTCTAAATATTCTGGGGACTGATTTACTTCATTAAATCAGCTTTACTCCAAATACTCTTTAAAGTGTTTTCGAGTCTTCAAAATGATTTTTAAAGTCAGAGCGGATCCCAAAACTCATTTTTATATTTAAGATCTTCCTTTTTAAGGGGATTTAAATACTCGCTCAAAACCTGGGGAATCCGGCTCTGTGGTGTATTTTATATTCGCAACGAGGTTGCAGTTTTGGTAAATGAATTGATTACTTGCCCAACGTTCGGGAAGTAAGCCCATCTAATTGAGTCGGCATAAGCGACAGGCCGGGGTACGGTCTATGAAAGTGTAAGTGGCTGGGTGGCAGTCCATCAACGCGTGAGGGGCCGGGTAACGGTCTAGCGCGAGGTCCTAATGCGGCCAGGGTGATGACCGGTGAGGAATTCATCCATCTACAGTAGAAAAGGTTACTTATTGGTATCTTTGCCTGATCAGCAAGATATCTGGTTTATGCCAAAATTCTTTTCCTTTCCAAAATTTATTGGATGTTTCAAACACTGTTCATACCTTACATAACAGAGGTTCCAGGAAATGTTTAAGAGATATATATATGTGGATATATATATATCGGGACTAAATAAAGTATCTCATAACTTTATTTCATTCAATAATATTTCAAAGATTGAATCTATTCAAATCTTGTCTTGTAGTCTCATCTATGTGATGAACTTTTGAAACTGATTATAACTTGAACGGTGGTAGTTCAAGTAGTATTGGGAAAGATATAAGAATATTGGGGTATTTGGTAACCTCATCTTTTAAACTTATATCTAATTAATAATTGTCTTATGAATGACAAAGATTTTCAGAAAAACGTTGAAACAAGGTTAGATATATGAGATCACCTTGCAACGATATTTTTTTATACAGTTATACACTGGGACTTTGTGTATATTATGCATGGAAGAGGACTTCAAATATTTTGAAAAGTATATATGTATATATACTGAATATTTTGCGACTTCATCGCATTAAGATATCAAACTTGGTTCATTTCTTTTGACCAAGACTTTCATGAGTATTATGAGTAGGCTCATATATTATAAATCATTATACATATTATTTTGGTGGGCTTGCTGCTCACCCTTGTTTTATTTCTTCATCACACAACAACAGTTAGGAAAGATGGCCAGACTCCAGCAGACCCAGCGCAAGCGCGTGGGAAGCGTCCCGCGTCTTCCCGTTGATGTTGTAGCTGCTATAGCTGCAGAGGTAGATCTATTGTAGATCAGACCATCTACTTTTGAGAATCAATTATGTATAATTATAACTTGTGGCAGATAATGGCAATTAACTGTAAATTTATCAAGTAATCATTTTGGGTTGTAATAACTTTTAAATTGTGGATTCAAAGACTTGTACTTATTTAAATTTCATCTCTGAGACTATAACGGGTTGTGGTGTGTGTTAGTGTGGGGTCACAACATAAGGTTATTTATTATTAATTAAGTGAAATGATATTGTGGAAAGAAAGACCGTGACGACCCGGATCCCCGACCCCGGATCTGGGGGTGTTACAGAAATGGTATCAGAGCTAAGCGTTATAAACCTCAGAGATGATGTGACGTTAAGATAATAAGTTCACTAAGATAATAAGAACTCTTGCCAAGTTCATAGACGGGCTACCTAACATAGTACTGACAGTTAAAACCCTTATGGGAACCCTTATAAATATCGTGATAGGAGCGTAGTTCGTTATCGTATATGGTAGCGGGACTCCGAACCCTGAGGTTGAGGAGCAACATCGCGATGATATTTTATTACTAATTGGAGATCGGATTGTGGATTCGATAGAGTGTCCTAATGCAGGACCGGATGATGTTGATATTGAGAATTTAGAGGTTGAGGATGTTGTCCTAGAAGGGATAGTTGTTGAGGAGGATCCCATGGAGGATCCTGACAAGAATGAATAAAGGACCACTGAGGAATTGATGACCATGGTTAGGGCAACTACCAGAGGTAGGATTGGCCGGTCACTACCGGAGGTTCGTTCAAGTTGTAAAGATAGTAGCCCCTTTAACGCGGCTTACTCGTAAGACTGAGAAGTTCGAATGGACAGAGAAATGCGAGAACAGCTTTCAAGAACTGAAGCAGAGGTTGGTGATGGCCCCTATGCTGGCGTTGCCGGATGGGAAAAGGAGATTTTGTGATTTGTAAGTGACGCTTCGCATAAGGAATTAGGGTGCTTCTTAGCACAGCAAGATAATCGCGTCTGCGTCAAGACAATTAAGGTAATATGAAATTCGATATCCCCGCCCATGAGCTTAGGCTCGTGGCAATAGTTTTACCCTAAAGATTGGAGGCACTACTTGTATGGAGAGAAGTGCGAGAATTACCTAAGCCATAAGTGCTCTAGTACATTCTTACGTAGAAAGAGCTCAACATACGCCAGAGGAGGCGGTTAGAGCTAATCAAGAATTATGATTGGGAGATTCTTTATCATTCGGGGAAAGCCAATGTGGTGGCTGATGCCCTTAGTAAAAAGGAGAGACTCAAGATGATAATGTCTTTGGGAGAGTTTATAAGAGATTTTGAGAAAATGGAAATAGTAGTGAAGGTAACCGGAGCCGGTACCGAAAAGCTGTTTGAGATAGCAATACAGCCCGAATTATTGGAAAAGATCATATTGTGCCAGAAAAAGTTATGAATGAAGGCAGAGAGCCAACAAATAGATAAGAGGTTAATACCGAGAAAGATGAGAAGGGAATAATGAGGTATTCCTACAGAATTTGGGTTCCAAATGTTCAAGAGCTTAAAGATGAGATCTTAGATGAAAGCTAGTTTGAGGAATAAGATTTAGAGCAAACCCTGAACGTGATAGTCAGGGAGGTCCCCATCAAGATAGAAGGAACCCATGACATAATGGAGTGGAAAATGAGGATTTTAAATTAAAAGATGACCCCAATTATGGGGAGTAGGATGAAACATTTCATACTAAGGAAACAAAAAGTCGAGTAAGGAAAGGAGACCCGAGATGGTACCCCTATACGGCAATTCATGGACCTGTCTAAA
This sequence comes from Apium graveolens, assembly GCF_009905375.1. NCBI lineage: Eukaryota > Viridiplantae > Streptophyta > Magnoliopsida > Apiales > Apiaceae > Apium > Apium graveolens. The sequence continues at coordinate 9,772 of NW_027417358.1, forward strand.
GAGAACTTAGACTATTATCCCCAACCACCACCCTGAGGAGACAGTTAGGTGAGAAATTTTTTCAGGACCTTTAAATCGCTAAGCTCTCAGAGTTCCAAGGAACAGGCTGACCCAGCCGAGGCAAGAGCCTGGCTAAAGGAAATATAGGAATCATTTGAGATTCAAAATGATTGATGAACCACAAAAGACTGTTTTTATCACTCACCCTCCTAAGAGAGAGACCACCCGCTGGTGAAAGGCCAAGGAAGGCACGGAGCAAGAGATTATAATAAACTGATTTAAGTTCAGTCAATTGTTTTCAGGAAAGTACTTCCCAAGGTTATGGAGATAATGTAAAAGCTTTAGAGCCATAACAAAGGCAGACGGGTATGATGAATTATGAATCTAAGCTGTAAAAGTTGTTAAGATTCGTTCTGAAGATGCGAATCCAGAATGACGGGATATTTGAAATCAATGCTTATGTTGTGTTGGTTCATGAAATAATGATAAGAGAAAGGAAAATAAAAAGGAAATGAAGTGGAAAGGAATAAAAAGGCAACAGAGTTTGAGGAATGATAAGGGAGTTGGGTATGAGGAAACCCTAAAGACTCCTATTAATAGAAATAGAAAAGTATATGATCGTCAGGATGAGGGTGATTCACCATGAGTTAAAGTTGACGGTTGAAGGCATAAGAGATGCATATATTTTATCCCCTTTAAGTTGGGAGGATTCGAGGAAACATTGAGATAGTTCGAAGGATAAACAATGAGACGTGGATAGACTGAGGAGACAAGGAAGTAAGAAACTAGGAAAATTGGATGAAGGAAGTGACCTTCAAGAATGTGAAGTGTAAGACCGGTGGCGTGATACCCAGAAAGGGAGACGCCAGGTATGAAAGATATCCCAACATTGAGATGACTGTTGAGATAAACAACAAAAGTAAATAAGGATTTATTAAGAAGAAGTTCACGTTGAACACGACCAATATCTTCCAGATCATCCATGTGATCATTACCAAATCAGGAAAGACAAGCGGATAACCGTTGTTATCTTTTGGAGGCCATATGGATTGACCTCAATTTGAATAAGGATGCTATTATGAAGTTAGGTATAGACTATCGAGGTGGAAATGATTGAACAAGATACCCTTATCAGGGATATATGACTTTATTTATCCATGGAAGGATGCTTGTACCTTTTTAGAGGTGGAATTAAGGATAGAACATCGGTAACTTAAAACGAATCCTAGGGGAATGCATAAAGGTTGGCATTTCACCCTTAATAGGGATAGTATGAGTTTTGACAGTATGAATTGGAAAGGATTAAGGTAACAATAACCTTTAAGAATTAGTGGAGAAATTTTTCAGATGTATATAGACAATGGTTCTAGTAATAGTGAATGGTATTTTGATATGCCCTGTATCTAGGGAATACAGGAGGAACGATTGAAGGATAACCTTAGAGGTTTTACAAGGAGAAAGGTAATATTCAAAATTCTCAAGAATAAAAATGTTGATAAAAGAAATATGACGTAATTATAATGATGCCAAGTGGGGCACGTGTTAAACCACGAGAAAGTATGGATCGAACCAGTAAAGGTCGAAATTGTTCAGGGCAATTAGGACTTAAAAAAAAAAAAAAAAGATGTTCTAATTATGATTGAGAGTCAGTCATGACAGTGATTAACCTCTAAAGACTGAGGCAATAACTTATGGAAAAATGGTGATTTTTTTTTACTCATCAGATTTTAAGGAAAGCATTTTCACATAAGCTGTGATTGAAATAAGGTAGAAATTTATTGGAGGTGGTTAATGTGACATTGACTGTAAGGAAATTTTACTATCAGGAAAGGCCAAAGAGGTGGTCGACACTTTAAAGGTAAGAGGATAATTATAGGCGCTCGTGCGAGAGGAATACAGTGATGATGGTTAAAGCTGTGAAGGTTGTATTATGGTTTGGAAGATTGACATTCCTTCTGATGACTGTGCAATACCCGACCGTAATAGTAGTTGGTAAAGGTTTAATTCGCGTAATCGCCAAGAACGGGCTATCTATCTTAGGAGGTCCTATCTTGAGATAAGCCAGGACCATGTTTCAAAAAAAAAGACTAAACAAACCTTTGAGTTAAGTCTTCTATTGAAGGCATATGATTACGAATGGTATTAACCTGCTATCGTTGCTTTGATTAAAACTCTTCTACACTTTTATCTGCTTCATGTCATGAAGGTACGTCAGAGTTTGGAGTGTTCTTCATGAATTGTTATTGGTGGTTATGTTAACTCCTTAGGAGAATTAGATACGAGATGTATGGACTCCGTATGGTTAGTTATTAAGATTTCATGGAAAATGAATGACTACAGTGGGTCAGTGGTGGACCATAGTAAGGCAGCAATGATTCTGCGAGTAGTGAGCTGATTACAACCATGAGAGTTGTATTGGAATGGGTGTTGAGATTGAGTACCACTAATCGGGTCGTGGTAGTGTATAAGTTATCATTGATAGACTAATTAAGTAGAGTATCTACATAGTGAATTATTATTCTTTCTTATCAATAGAGAGTCGTATTATTATACGAGGAAGGTTGCGGTGCAAGCATAAAATTCAAGTAACGATGATGTCTAGAATGAGATCCCAGATTCGATTTTCGATGTCGAGGGAGTTTCAAAGGTAATTGTGTATAAGCTCGAGGAAGAGCATGGGTCCATAGAATGATGGACGGGATAGCGAAAATATTTAGGCACGTGAAATGCGATGCTATAATACTTGATGTTGATATAAATACATATATGTTTTGTTCTTCTATGACAAACCTCTATAGTTCAGAGGTAGATTCCAAGCCAGATATTTTATGGCAATAAAATTTTTTATGAATATACAATTCTCTTCAATTTGTTCTTTTCTCTTCTTTTCATTTCATGTAAGCTGAGAAGAACAACCCTTCCAGAAGGGGAGGTATTGTCGAATGACTATCTATCTGTGTGATAGAAGCCGAGTAGGATACCAGCTATTGTTTAATTGCTTGTCAAGTACTAAAGGCTGGCCACCTTCTGTACTAACTATGCGATATAACAAGTGTTCATGATCATAGTGATCTCTCAACAAATTCCTTTACTTCTACATGATTAATCAAACTTTGGAAAATAGAAACAACTGAAAAAGGAGTAATAAAGTGGTGGTAGTATGCGGAATGGGAACACATTCGTGATACTAAGGTTGACGTGGTTATTAAAAGGTTATAGAATGCTAACGAGCAAAAGTATAACCAGTATAATATTAGGAACGGAAGGTAGTAGCGATTACGAACTCGAAAAGAATGGGTATTGAGAAGCAGAAGCTCTAATGCTAAAAGCTATAATGAGAGTCTGTGCAGTAGACTTGAAAGAAATTGGAATGATCACTTAACGCAGATTAAGTTATCTCACGATAATCGATCGTATGTTAGTATCGAGGTATCGCCTTATGAGATCCTTGAGGGAAGACAATGTCGATCTCCCTTATGTTAGGATTAAGTTGTAGAGCGCAAGATGCTCGGACCCGCAGTTGTCCAAAGGACCAGGGATATAATAGATCTAATCAGAGGACGGCAGGTAGTAGCCCAAGATGGACATGATAAATATGTTGATTTGACACGAAAGGACAAAGAATAGGAAGTAGGGGACCTAGTGTTGTTATAGGTATTCCCTTGGAAAGGAAGGATGAGGTTCGGAAAGAAATGAAAGCTAAGTCCACGAATTGTTGGACCCTTGGATATATTAAGACATATTGGGAAGTTATCTTATGAGCTAGCCCTAACCCCGAACATGTAACAAGTTCGTAACGTGTTTCACGTATCAATGTTAAGGAAGTGTAATTCAGATGCCAGATAAATAGGGGCATATGAGCGCATAGACATGCAACCCGACGTAACCTATATGGAGCAACCAGGAAGGGTTATAGAGTGAAACGGAACAAGTGCTTAGGGGAAGGATTATCAAACTAGGCAGAGTTTGGTGGCAGGACCACAATGTGGGAAAATTGACTCGAGAGTTAGAAAGTGTAATGCTAAGAAAGTATCCCCATTTGTTTTCTATCTGATTCCGGGACGGAATCCTTTTAAGGAGGGGAGACTGTAATAACCCCAATTTTTGAGAAATTTTGAAACCCTTATGAATAGTGTTTTTGCTAAACGAGAAAACTTTTCATGCCACGCTATGTAGGGGTTCTGTTATTGATCTTATGGGATATTATTAGTACTCTATGTGGTATATAAGTGTATGTAAAGATCGTCAGAATCCAATTCTGAACACTTTGGTTTTTCCCGGAAATTCACAAGATACGGAGAGAATTGAGTATAAGGTAACAGGATAAAAAGGATTTAAATTAAAGGATTATAGGAGAGGATCATAAAAGGAATATAAAATATTGAGAAAGGTTAAGGGAACCTAAGTAATAAGATCCCGGGTATGATCCCTCAAACGATAAACGAGAACGAAAGATAAGCGAACCGTAAAACAAATAAGTGACCAAGAGACAAGCTTGTACAAGAAGCCAGGGATTGTGACATCATCAAACCACAAGGTGTGGACAAGTGGGAGCATTATGACATGTGCAAGGTGACATAGGCATGACAAGAAAGGAAGGAGATGTGGTGACTTTTTAACCACACAAAACCAAGGGCAACTAGGTAATTCACTAAAACAAATAACAAAAATCAACCAACCAAAAGCAAATCAAGCCAAAACACAAAATTCTCTCTTCTTCTTCTTCATGCTCTCGGGTGGTTTTCTTAAAAAATGAAAGTCCAAGCTCCTCCACTTACTATTTAGCAAGGTAATTATCTAAGCTTCCCCATGGATAGTTACATACTTCCTATAAGTTTAAGCTTCTAATTCCAAGCCAATCTTTTTCTATAAATCATGAAAGAAGATGGTGAATAGTGTTTTCAAGAACTAAAATTTGTGTTCTTGAAGTTTTGTTTAGATTAAGCTTGGATAAGGACTTTAAGGGTGATTCCAAGCCATTCTCTTGATTCTCCACTCTCCAAGGAAGGTATAACTTCTCAAACCCTTAGTATTAAGTTTTGTTGGTTTGGATTTCATAATGTTAGATGATGGGTTAGTGTAATGAGTGTGTACTCATGATAGAGCTTTGTTTAGTAAGTGGTTTTGTTGATTTTGGAGTTAGGAGTGATGCTTGTTAGATTTGAAGTTCTTGGTCACATTTTTGACTTGGTGTAGATGAATAAATTGGTAATATTGAGTTGATTTGGGGCTGTTGTGGTGTAGTTTAATTGGAGGTTTGATTGGGTTGTGAATTGGAGTTGAAATTGTGGTTGATTGAATTGGTTTAAATTTGGGAAATCGCGTAAATATAGCCGTCGTAACGTCCGATTTCCTGTAGACTGTTTTTGTGCATAACATTAGGACCCGAGAACCCCCTGCTAGATTATCACCACTTCCATGTTTAGATAACTCATGTTACGAGCTTCGTTTTGATATGTAGTTCGTTCGATTCTGACGCACGGTTTAGGAGAAACGACCGTTTCAAGTAACGGTGTTTCGCGAACGAAACTTTTCCCCTCACCTTACTTTGAAACATAGGTTAAAGACCAAAAAGGGTTAATTAATGTATGAAACAATTAGGGTAAGAGTGTTAGGCAGTTGGTAAGACACTCGCGAAGGAATCGCTTTAAAACTCGTAAAGGTTAAATTATTAAAAATGGTGGAGCCGAGGGTACCCGAGTGACTTAAGCGAATCAGTGAGCGCAAAACAAGCGTTAGAGTCTAAGTTAGTTAAAGTATAGATTTACAAGTGACTTTGGTTTAATTCCAACTTACTTGTTGCTTATAGGTTACCAGACTCGTCCTGAGCCATTCGTAACCCCCAGTCGCTCAGGCAAGTATTCTATCCGTTATACTGTTGTTGTGATGTATACATTTGTATATGCATGATCTTGCGATAAATGCATGTTGGTTATTTAGCAAATTCTTGCGATATATTGTAGCATGTGATATGGTATATATGCATGCCTATTTCATATTCTTGAAATATATATCTGTTGGTTCAGTTGATAATACCTATGCTAGAGGATAGCGGTAACTTGCATATACCCTTAGTATAGGGACCCAAAGGTGAAAATATTTTCTAAAACCGAGAGTCGAGGATCCCGAGTAGATTTTGTATATATGGATATGGATATATATATATATATATATTTATATATATATATGGTCATAGTTTTCAAAACTATTAATCGAATAAGGTTTATTCGATAACTTTAACTTTATTTTATTATTGAATATTATTTCGAATATTATTCGAAGGCGTATGACTCCTTTTATTTATTTATTTGAATATTATTTGAATATTCATTCGAGGGCTTATGACTCTTTTATATTATTTATTGAATATTATTTGAATATTCATTCGAGGGCTTATGACTCTTTTATATTATTTATTGAATATTATTTGAATATTCATTCGAGGGCTTATGACTCTTTTATATTATTTATTGAATATTATTTGAATATTCATTTGAAGGCTTATGACTCAGTTTATATTATTTAATGAATATTATTTGAATATTCATTTGAGGATCTATGACTCCGATTATTTGCTGAAATATATTCTTTATTTTATTAAAGAATAAGGTGTTAATAATCAAACTTATTTTCGATTATTCAGATAAAGATAATACTTTCATATAAGTATATCTTTGGTTATTTAATACTCGTTTCAAGTATACGTTTTAATACTTCTACTTCAATTATTTTTATAAAGATTATTCTTTATGGGAATATTATTTAAATAATAATATTCAGTCATTTTCTAAATATTCTGGGGACTGATTTACTTCATTAAATCAGCTTTACTCCAAACACTCTTTAAAGTGTTTTCGAGTCTTCAAAATGATTTTTAAAGTCAGAGCGGATCCCAAAACTCATTTTTATATTTAAGATCTTCCTTTTTAAGGGGATTTAAATACTCGCTCAAAACCTGGGGAATCCGGCTCTGTGGTGTATTTTATATTCGCAACGAGGTTGCAGTTTTGGTAAATGAATTGATTACTTGCCCAACGTTCGGGAAGTAAGCCCATCTAATTGAGTCGGCATAAGCGATAGGCCGGGGTACGGTCTATGAAAGTGTAAGTGGCTGGGTGGCAGTCCATCAACGCGTGAGGGGCCAGGTAACGGTCTAGCGCGAGGTCCTAATGCGGCCAGGGTGATGACCGGTGAGGAATTCATCCATCTACAGTAGAAAAGGTTACTTATTGGTATCTTTGCCTGATCAGCAAGATATCTGGTTTATGCCAAAATTCTTTTCCTTTCCAAAATTCATTGGATGTTTCAAACACTGTTCATACCTTACATAACAGAGGTTCCAGGAAATGTTTAAGAGATATATATATGTGGATATATATATATCGGGACTAAATAAAGTATCTCGTAACTTTATTTCATTCAATAATATTTCAAAGATTGAATCTATTCAAATCTTGTCTTGTAGTCTCATCTATGTGATGAACTTTTGAAACTGATTATAACTTGAACGGTGGTAGTTCAAGTAGTATTGGGAAAGATATAAGTATATTGGGGTATTTGGTAACCTCATCTTTTAAACTTATATCTAATTAATAATTGTCTTATGAATGACAAAGATTTTCAGAAAAACGTTGAAACAAGGTTAGATATATGAGATCACCTTGCAACGATATTTTTTTTATACAGTTATACACTGGGACTTTGTGTATATTATGCATGGAAGAGGACTTCCAATATTTTGAAAAGTATATATGTATATATACTGAATATTTTGCGACTTCATCGCATTAAGATATCAAACTTGGTTCATTTCTTTTGACCAAGACTTTCATGAGTATTATGAGTAGGCTCATATATTGTAAATCATTATACATATTATTTTGGTGGGCTTGCTGCTCACCCTTGCTTTATTTCTTCATCACACAACAACAGTTAGGAAAGATGGCCAGACTCCAGCAGACCCAGCGCAAGCGCGTGGGAAGCGTCCCGCGTCTTCCCGTTGATGTTGTAGCTGCTATAGCTGCAGAGGTAGATCTATTGTAGATCAGACCATCTACTTTTGAGAATCAATTATGTATAATTATAACTTGTGGCAGATAATGGCAATTAACTGTAAATTTATCAAGTAATCATTTTGGGTTGTAATAACTTTTAAATTGTGGATTCAAAGACTTGTACTTATTTAAATTTCATCTCTGAGACTATAACGGGTTGTGGTGTGTGTTAGTGTGGGGTCACAGCATAAGGTTATTTATTATTAATTAAGTGAAGTGATATTGTGGAAAGAAAGACCGTGACGACCCGGATCCCCGACCCCGGATCTGGGGGTGTTACAGATGATGAGTCCGATTATGGGTTAATCGTTATCGTGGGGTTCTAGCGGATTTAATTATGGATTTATTTAGTTAAATTATTTCGATACCTTAGTGTGTAGTGATTGTATGATAACCTAGTATTGGTTGTGCTTATTCGTCTTATGAGCGTCGCGAACTTATAAGATAGTGTGTTAATTCTTAATGAAGCGAAAGTGAATTTAAGGATTTAGAACTTACCATGCTAGCATAGGTTCATCTGTTATTGTTATGCATGATTTGTAGGTAATTTTAACCATTTACTTGCCCTATGTAATCATGCTAGATAACTTGTGCATTAAACCGTTATATTGTCAAATTCTATAGACATATAGGGTCTCAATATAATTGGTGTCTATTCAGCTTCTATCTCTTTTGTGGAGGTCTGGTAGTATGGTATTCGTACAATGAAAGTTGGCATTTATCAGTTTCGTGTTATGTGATTAGTGTCATCACCATTATATGCTAAGGTTAAGAACGAAAAGGCTATTTAATGAAGTATTTAATGAAGTTAGAATCCCATGTTTGTCATATATATTAACTCAACCATTCTTATTCTCTTAGTTATAATTGTTAGCTTAATTTAGTTAAAAACAATCTCAATTTGTTAATCGTCTTAGCATTGAATAATAATCATACCATTGTTGCATAGATATATTGACTGAAATTACAAACTTGATTCTCTGTGGGAACGAACTAGAAGTTATTCTATATTACTTGCGAACGCGTATACTTGCGTGAATTTTAGCGCGTATTTAGCGACTAACACATGTCAAAAGACATCGTTTATAAACCGATGTTAAAAGTTTTTAAAAGCGATGTCTTTGCATGTGTAGAGAAAGGTCCAGAGCTTTAGACATCGGTTTTAGACCGATGTCTAGGATACTAGTACACAACAGTTCTAACTTAGAAACTGATGTCTTTTTTCTAATATATTATATTTTAACACATGATCATGAGTTCAATGGTAGTTTATCTTTTATTTTCTATCAATTTAAGCATGTGACACACAAAGAAAAAAAAGACAAAGACAATTTTTATGAAAATTAGGACGTGATAAATATGTACTTTTAACATCGGTTATTTTATGAACTGATGTAAATTATAATATTAGATATCAATTATGTAAGCTTGTATTTAAGATGCTTTTGAACTGTTGTTAAAGATGTTATTTAACATCGGTCATGTTAAACTAAAGTGATGTTTTATTCATAAGAGACATCAGTTGCTATATAATAAGCTGATGTTAAACCTCCATAGAACATCAGTTATTTGTTAGGTTTGATTGGTATATGAATCCTGTTCTTGCGTACGTATAAACCAAAACTATATCACAATAGCCAATTCTATTTTCATCAAAAAACATCTAATACCACCAGTTTTTTAAGATCCTATACCACCATTTTTTTAACATCCAAACATCAAATATATTAGCACCAGTTTACATCCAAACATCCACCAAAATACAAACATTTACATTATGACCATAATTACACATAATTGGATTTTACCAAAATGCAAACATCTACACTACAAACTTTAAATCCGCAAATGATATTTCCCGGTTACCCTCCTGTTCAAAATGCTTAAATGTTGTAGATGCAATATGCTTCGACTCTTCACGAGCTTCAAGTTGATATGTGTTGATTGCAGCTGCACAAAATTCCTCAAATTCCATCTTTCAATAAAAAAGAGGAGCCATGTACGTACAAAAAACAATAGACATACAAATTATTTTTCTAAAGAGCTAATACATTTTCAGTGAGAAGATAGACAAGAAGGTTTGGCTTTAAAGCATCAACATAATAAGATGTAACATAAAACAAGCAAAGAGAAAACAATCCTAAGCAAATTTGAGTGCTCAATGATATAATATATTCATTAAAGATCAATTCTACGACATCTCGCCTTCTCACAAATATACTCGTCACACTTGGTATATAATCACAAATCATTCGAGTCTGTAAAGGATCTTCAAAGGATTCCTATGTGATGAAACTTTAGTAAAGGCCCCTCTACTCCATGTTCTTGTAAGTGTTTCAACCTTTCAAGTTATTAGATTTTACTCCTTAATAACAGTAATAGACTCGATAATCGGATAGTCCATAGTTATAAGGAAACCACGAAGCTGTGATTTGTTGTCCATGATAATCGCAACAACAAAAACACAAAGAACCACACATATTGAGGGAGAGAGGGGTAGGAAGAATCGGAAAGAGACTGCAAAACAACAATAAGTATAATATAATACTGAGAATCAAACTGTACAAAACCTCAATTCTACACACACCAGATAGAGAGGACTGACTTCCAGACACTCTAATATAGCCAATTACACCTCTCATGTACTCTGTCCAGATCAAACAAACATAAAGCATAGAGAAATATCTTAAAAACAAACAAACATCAGACAAATTTTCGCTGCTAGTCGAAACACAATCTGCATGTGATGATAATGTAAAATATTAAGAATATATACAATAAGATGTGCTTAGGTTTATCAAACAAAAACTAAACAAAATTAAATTATGTGACAACTAGGTTTATTACAGCGATGCACCTCCAAAATAATATATCAAAAACAATCTATCAAGTTAAATGTATTATAAAAAACTTGTGTAATTTTGATCTAGAAAGGAAACAATCTAAAACTAACCAACCAAGATAATACTAAAATTATCGCGACACTATCTTATATTTTAAAAAGAAAACCAATATAGAGCAGGATACATAAAATCTTTATTGTAAGCCACTGTAATTTCCTCAGACTAAACATATAAACCCCAGAAACCTAGGAGTAAGTCTTTTTAATTGTTTATTTTAGTGAGTTGGAGAATATAGACACGAACTTGCACACTACTGATGTTGTGAGGATTCCATGAGGGCAGGAAGAAATGATTAGCAAAATGAAGTACCAACTGCGAAAGATGATAGCAAGATAAGAATAACACAAATAAGAGGTAGAAAAATCTTTAAAGTGAGAATGATAGACAATTTTTGACTTGTGTTACCGAGTTCTGCACCAGCTCTTTTCCCAAATAATGATCAATGTGGTATATCTGTGGCTCCTCAAATAATTCTCCTATCTGGTTACTGAGATGCTCGGCTGACTCTAAGTCCCTACCAAAGGGCTTCTCAACAACAATAGAAGTCCATCCTCTAAGATCAGCTGAAACGTACATAAACAAGTTTATAAGAGTTATATTTCAAACACGTAACATGCTAGGGACTGGTTCTAATTTTCTAGTTGCATGGCTAGATATCCAATGATTCTTCTATACACCAGCTGATATTTTAAATACACGGAAAGATGTGTTTTTAGATCTTATATTGAAAAATCTCCTACCTTTTTTATTGTAATCTAAAATTGTAATACACATATGATCAGATGCAGTATTATTAAGAGGGGAACTGGGGAGACAATCTTGGTCATCCAATCACAAAAGCATTGTATATGAACCACAGACGTATTTGATCTACATGATGAATAAAGAATTCAAAACATGAATATAAGGGGGAAATGAGAATCACAAAAAGAACAGTTTAACTAACCAGTTGCAGAAATTTGGAGAAATCTTGTGTGTGTCCTTGTGCAATGTTCTTATTTGGAGTAAGATATCTGTAATGACACATTAAATAATTAGCCGAAATTAATCTGTAGCTCTTTTAGAGTAGTGGCCTGGTTCTAGTGAATTTCTACTCTCCTGACAGAAGTTTATACCCACGAATGCGATATCTCAAGTCAACATCAGAAATGTTGGTCCTGGCATAGCCAAAAATGTAAACTTCATGTGACTGCAAGAAACCCTGTTCAAAATAGAGATTATAAAAGGAAAGGGGCTAACGTTAAAAGGCATGGTAAAAGAAAAGACAATTGTTAGATTAAAAACCTGGCGGTAAAGGTTAAAGAGTGCAGGAAAAGTATTTTTCTTGGCAAGATCACCGGAAGCACCAAACATAACAATTGACAGACAACCATCTTCAGACAGGGGTGCTTTAGTATCATCCTCAACAACATGAGTTGCTCTTTTCTCTAAGCGCCAATTATCCGACATCTTATCAACTGCTAATTCCATAACCGTATCCAGTAATTGAGATATATATGCTGTGAGGGTGGTCTATACTAGAAGTATAAATCATGGTTTTAAACAACAGAGAAATAATTACACAGAGAATAACAAAGAAATAATTGCATCTTATGAACCATATGTATATTAGTCAAGTAACACATAGAGAAATATAAACAAACATATACAACATATATCTCTCCTAGAACTATAAAAAACCCTTTTAAACATACTTATATATATATACATACATATACATACATCCATAAAAATAATAAAAACTTGTAGATCCAATCCAAATACCTTAGCAAACAAAAAGCTGAAATCAAAGGGTTCCAACCTTGCACATCAAACTCAAAGGAAATGAAACACAACCCAAACCCGAATGAACTTCAAGCAATAAATTAAAGTTCACTAAAACCAAACAACTTTAATTGCTAAAACTCTGAACTTCGGACTTGCGGAAGAAATAATTCAAATGAAAAAAAGACAGAATCGAACCAACACCAAATTCCATGTTCACTTAATTGAAATTAGGGTTTATATATTTTGGGTTGTTTAGTGAAAATATGGGAAAATTAGGGTTAAAGGTTGAATAGGGATAAAGATATGTGTGTGAGAGAGAGAGAGGGTGTGGCTGATTGAAGTGAGAGAGAAAGAGAACGGGGTAAGGGAGAAGGGGGATATAATTGAGGTTGGGTGTGGAAATTAGAATTTAGGGAATGGGGAAACTTTTGTTGTAATAATTAACGGGGAAGTATCAATGTATTTACTGAGCCATTTTTTACTTTTTAAAAAATTAGATTAGATAACGTTCATATTTTCAACCGATATAGTCAATTTTTTTGTTTTTTAAAAATAAAGATTAGACAACTATTATATTTTAAACCGATGTCTATAAACCCTTTAAGATCATTTAAAAAGAAAGTGATGTTAAAAATTGTGTTAATATCGGTGGCTTTTCAGACCGATGTTAAAAGGGTGATGTCTTTTGCTCTGTTTCTTGTAGTGTAGACTGACCAAGTCCGCGCACTTCCTGAGACAGATCGTAGTAAGGTACGAGGTTCTCGTTTCCAAAGTGTAAGATAGGGACCCAAGGTTTAATTCTTGATTTTGGAGAAGTTTCCAAGAATGTGTAGGCACTAGACTGTATATGAGTACCGCTTACCACCCTCAAACATATGGGCAAAGCGAAAGGAGTATCCAGATCCTAGAAGATATGCGGGGGTATGTGCCATTGACTTTAATGGAATTTGGAATGATCACTTACCCCTGATCGAGTTTGCCTACAATAATAGCTATCATGCTAGCATAAGAATGCCCCTGTATGAAGCTCTTTATGAAAGAAGATGTCGATCTCCCTTACGTTGGGATGAAGTTGGAGAACATAAGATTCTAGGACCTCAGTTGGTCCAGCAGACCCGAGAGACAGTAGAACTCATCAGAAAAAGGCTGGTAACGGCTCAAGATAAGTAGAAGAAGTACGCCGACCAGACCAGGAAAGATAGACAGTATGAAGTGGAAGATTCGGTGTTATTGAAAATATCTTCATGGAAATGAGTGATGAGATTTGGGAAGAAAGGGAAACTGAGCCCCAGATTTATAGGACCCTTTGAGACCTTGAGGAGGATAGGACCTCTAGCTTAAGAGCTCGCCTTGCCTCCTAATCTGCAACAAATGCATAATGTGTTCCATGTGTCAATGCTAAGGAAGTAGCATGTCGATGTGCGACATGTGATAGAGTACGAACAAGTAGACTTACAACCAAACGTGACTTACGCCAAACAACCAGTGAGAGTAATGGACCAAAAGGAACAAGTACTAAGGAACAGGACTGTCAAGATGGTCAGAATCTTGTAGAGAAACCAGAATGTTAAAGAATCAACTTGGGCACTAGAGGACGTGATGAAGGAAAGATATCCCCACTTATTTTCTTTTTGATTCCGGGACGGGATCCTTTTTAGAGGGGAAGACTGTAATAAAATTTTTGAGACTTTGTAAAATGTTTGATCAATATTAACCCTGACAATTAGGGAAAACATTTTAGACCACACTATATTATGCATGGGAAATTTAGTTTCTGAATCGATAAATCTGATTATACGTACCAAATGAGTACGCCATTATTTTTCGATGAAAATAAACTTTGTAAAATAACCGTATCTAAGAACCATCGAGGAATACGAGAATCATAATACAATTACGAATCTAAAATCCTATAAATTAAAACCCAAGTACAAGGCTTTAAAGTATAAAGGACGTATAAGAAAGGATTTACCCCGCGAACCGCTAACGAAGATTTATTATGAAAACGAATAAGCGACCAAGTGAATATGTAAGCGAATAAATAAAATATATCAAGCCATGAAAACCATGCAAACTAACTAGTAAGGAAGTACCAGAGATTATCAACCAAATAATAATCAAGCTAGAGTGCATAGTAACCTAGCTAGCAAATAGTAACATGAATAGTGATGCAAGTGCCGAAGCTAGCAACATAGGTTTGAAAAATTAACAAGCTAGCTAGATTTGATGAGATTTGAAAATTCTAGGAATATATACTAAAGATTTCATCACAATTTCAAGAATCAACCAAGTCAAGCACACAAATTCTCTCCATTCTCTCTCTTCAAACCTCCATTCGACTATTAACAAGAAAAGAAGAAATCAAATTCCAAAACTCAACTTCAAGCCATGGAAAAATCTCCCAATTAATTCCTAATCTTCCTACAAATAAAAATAAGGTTAGATAAACTTTTTAGAGCATTTCATTAATGGTTGGTTGGGTAAATAATTCCATGAAAGTGATGATGAATAGTGCCAAATAGTAACACTTCTTGATTTCTTGATTTTCATGGCATGATTTAGGATCTTCAAGCATACCCAGTCCTCCCCAAGATTCATCCATCAAGAAGAACACATTACAAGCTTTCAAGAAAAGTATAAATGTTTACCTAAACTTTGTTTAAGGTTTAAGTTTCAAGAAGATTATGGATCTAAGTTGTAAACCTAGTTTTGATGGTTGATTTGTTATTTTCTTGATGTTTAGTTAGTTAGTTGCTAAGTTTGATGTTGTGGCCTCAAGAACATGATGTTCTTGAGAGGAGTAAGTTTTAAGATGATGGTATGGTGATTGTTGGTTGTTGATTAATGATTTAGAGCGAAAACGAAACCCGAGTCGCGAGCGTAACATCGATAAAATGAGCAAAACGTAACCATAAGTTTTCTGCAAAAGTATAGAATATGTAAACTGTGATATATTGAAAATTAAGACTTAAAAATGATATATCTTTCTCTAAGGACAATTTAGGCACTTGAATCGCTTAATTTTAATTTACAGTTCAAAAGTTAAGTCCGTTTTAGTGAAAATGATTTACGCGATAAAAACTGCTATGAATTACAAATTTTGGAAATAGAAATGATCGACTTAAGTATATTAAAAAATCATGAAATTTTTACAAAGAGTAAGAAATAGAGTTTATTAACTACCATAAATATTTCAAGTGAAAATATGAATTTTACAAATTTATTAAAATATCGGAGCCGAGATCGCGCGAATAGAAACCCTTAAGGATCGCGAGCGGAGCCGAGGGACGAAATATAAAAGACTTCAAATAACGTAAAGGATTATGAAAATAATGCGAATATGAAAAGTAATTGGAAATATTGGAATAATGAGAGCAAAGTGAGTCTCGCAAATGAATAGTAAGTATCGTGTATATATGTACAAGTAACGATAAATGCAAACGGAATCTAACGGAACGATAATTGTTCATGATTATAGATTTCCGGACGGACCCTAGAACACCCTCCACTTCAAAGCACCTAGGAAAGTTTACGAATCCGACGCCATATACTATTGTGTTGTGAAAATTGTTTTACTGTCTTTTGTACAAATGCCATGTTTGTCATGCTAGTAAAATTATGAGTTTTGTGCATCAATAACGATTGAATTCTAACGTTACAATAAAGCGTGATGCATAAAATATAAGACCGAGTGTTGGTCAGAGTTTACAAAGTAAAAACCCAGGAACCATCCTGGCGATGTTTTGGACGATCAAAATGAAGGGTTTTTAGCACATAAACGCAAAGAAAACGTAAATTTATTTCTTAAAATATCGAAACCCTCTGCAAGATCCATGCGAAAAATAAAATTTAATTCATAGTTCAGTATGTTTACCTTAAGAAGCTTTACGTTAATGGAAAGATGGAGGTCTTGAATGATCACCACGTAGCCCGTCGCTGGAACGATCTACGCCTTGAAGGTATCGACACGAATGATCGCCCGGAGGATGGGTTTGTAGTAGCACGTTCTTGAGGCCGCCTTTCTTGCTCTCTCTATCTCTCTTCAAGCTGCTAGAGTTTATATTTTATCAAATAAAACGTGTAACCCTAATTCTATTTGAAAAAGATATTATATAGGCAAGAGCTAATGGGCCTCCAACCCTGAACTTAATTTTAGAGTTATTATTATTATTAAATTCGAAATTCTAATTATTGTATTATTAAGTCTAACTTAATCATCCAATAACTTAATTTCGGATTTAATATTAAATTCGAATTTCCTATATATTTAATTAATTAAGTCACACTTAATTAATAACAAATAATTTAAATTACTTACATTTAATTTAAATCCGAATTTAAATTAAATAATCCTCCAATCATTCTTTGTGCGACCCTTTAGGTTATTATTACGTTGGCAACAATTTTAAATCTAATTTAAAATCATAAACAATGAGCGGCATCTAGTAATACATCATTGTTACCCAACTAATAATAATTAAATCGGTGATCGATTAAACCTTTTGTGTATAATGTACAATGTACTATAATCCTTTTAACCATATATTATAGATTAAACTCGAGGCATGTTATGTGTCATCCTCATCATAATTTAATCCGGGTTTCCTTGATCGATGAGTAGACCATAACATCAAATCAACATTTGAGCATGGCCATGCATTTCATAGTCTAACTCAAACAAGAGGCCAATAATAGCACTCCTAAAATAGGAGGGTTAAATCATTTCTAGATCATTCATATTTCTCATATGATTCATAATATACCCAATATACACTTTTATCATCACCCGGTCAAAGGTAACTTTTAATGCAACCAAAATATATTAATTCTCATATAGAAATATAATGATTTCAAGTCTAAGGACCAATACATCATTATCACTGTGAGAATTACTTATGACACAACAGACATGTAGAATCTCACATTAGGTCTTCCAATACCATGTATATAATACATGTGCCTGTGTTTTGACTTTAGTATCACTATACCTATGTTCAATGAGATGTGATCATCAGTCAACATTCACACTAGTCTTAATGCATTATTATTGTCCCTTAATAATAATACTCGACTAGGGATCTTTAGGAATATCGATACTATTCTCATAATCTCATTTCTAAGTCACGTAATTAGAGATATAAAATTACATATCATATTCCAAGGACATTTAATAATCTAACATCTTATCGCAGAAAATAAAGATATAATAAATTACTAACGAATAATACATATAATCAGAATTAATAATCCAAATGTTTCATAATATAAACATAATAGTGTTGTCTCTAGGGCACAAACACTAACAATCTCCCACTTGCATTAGAGCCAATCACCCAGATATCTAATACCCATAGAACTAGTATGACCTTCGTGCTTTTATTGCGACAAAGCCCTAGTCAGTGGGTCTGCAACATTATAATCAGTATGCACTTTACATATATGTATATCTCTTCCATACACCAAGAATGAATCTTTAGTCCTTTTCAAGTACTTAAGAATATTCTTGACTGATGTCCAGTGACCCTCGCCAGGATTAGACTGGTAATCTACTCGGCATGCTCAAGGCATACGAAACATCAGGTCGAGTACATATCATCGCATACATTATAGATCCAATTGCCGAAGCATATGGAACTTTGCTCATACAGCCCTTATCATCTAATGATTTAGGGCAGTTGTCTTTTAAGATCAATATCCCATGAGACATTGGGACATATCCTCTTTTTGCCTCTTGCATCCCGAAACGATGCAATACTTTGTCAATGTATGTACTCTGGCTTAGGTCGATTAATTTCCTTGATCTATCTCTATAGATCTTGATCCCTAATATATAGGTAGCATCACCTAAGTCCTTCATTGAGAAAATATTTTCCAACCAAGTCATAACAGCCTGTAGAGAAGGTATGTCATTCCCTATTAGTAATATGTCATCTACATATAGTACTAGAAATGCCACGTGGCTCCCACTAACCTTCTTATAAACACATGGTTCATCTTCATTTTGAATAAAGCCAAATTCTTTGACTGTTTCATCAAAACGATGATTTCATCTCCTTGAGGCTTGCTTCAATCCATAAATAGATCGAAGCAACTTACAGACCATCTTAGCAAATTTGGGATCGACAAAACCCTCAGGTTGTATCATGTATACATCCTCTTCAAGGCTCCCATTTAAGAAAGCAGTTTGGACATTCATTTGCCAAATCTCATAGTCGTAGTAAGCAACTATTGCTAGTAAAATCCTGATGGACTTGACCATAGCAACTGGTGAAAAGGTCTCATCATAGTCTATACCATGAACTTGTTTGAAACCTTTTGCCACCAGTCACGCTTTATAGGTCTGTACTTTACCATCCATGTCAGTTTTCTTCTTGAAAACCCACTTGCACCCTATAGGTTTTACCCCTTCAGGTGGATCAACTAAAGTTCATACTTTATTTTGATACACGGATTTCATTTCAGATTTCATGGCCTCTAGCCATCTCTCGGAGTCTGGACTGTTCATAGCATCTTGGTAGGTAAGAGGCTCATCATTTTCTATGAGCATTACATCATCATCTTGAGTCAAGAGAAATCCATAATATCTCTCTGGCTCATGACAAGCTGTTACGACCGGCATTTTGTGTAATATTATCTGTGGATTTTGTGTGATATTAAAGCCGTAAGTGAATATACTTAATGGTTGTGCCTTGTGTGAATGAAAAATTTCAAATATCCGCTTAAGCTCGTATACCACATTCGACTATATTATATTAATCCATATATGGATCTTTGCAACTTAATAGAGTAAAGATCGTGAGAGTATGATTTAGATGCTTTAGGCATTCAAAATCCTTCAGGAATCCTCATATAAATATCATTCTCAAGGGAACCATACAAGTATGCTGTCACAACATCCATTAATCGCATTTGTAATTTTTCAATAACTGTCAGGCTAATAAGATAACGAAAATTTATAGCATCCATTACAGGGGAATATTTTTCTTCATAATCTATGTCTGGTCTTTGTGAAAATCCTTGAACAACTAAATGTGATTTATATCTAACAATTTCATTTTTATCGTTTATTTTCGCACGAATACCCATTTATAACCAACGGGTTTAGTCCTTTCAGGGGTTCGGACTACAGGTCCAAAAACTTCATGCTTGTTAAGTGAGCTTAATTCTTTTTCAATTGCTTCTTTCCATTTTGGCCAATCTGTCCTACATCGACATTCTTCGATAGATTTTAGTTCAAGATCCTCGTCTTCCATCATTATATCAAGTGCTATGTTATATGCAAAATTTTCATCGACGATGATATTATTTTTGTTCCATTTCCTTCCCGTGACAACATAATTTTTTGAGATATCTTCTATTTTAAAGTTTTTAGGTACCTGATCATCTTCGGGG
The DNA here is from genome assembly GCF_009905375.1 of Apium graveolens. Taxonomy (NCBI): domain Eukaryota; kingdom Viridiplantae; phylum Streptophyta; class Magnoliopsida; order Apiales; family Apiaceae; genus Apium; species Apium graveolens. Next base: position 29,888 of record NW_027417358.1, read on the forward strand.
GTTTATTTATTCATGTCACAGGTCTCTTCTTGAGATTTTATTTCATATATTTGGGCGTCATCATATTTTGCTCCTTTTTTGAGGATTTTTATCTTTCGAACCGATTGGTCTACCTCGCTTCATTGGAGGTCTTGACTCATTTGCTTTGTAGATTTGTCCTTCAAGGACTTCAATATTTGCAGGAGCATTTGCAGCTGGTATTTGTGACTTAGTCACTTTATTGTTAACAGTGAATGCATCAGACAATTGATTTGCAATGCCTTATGAAAAGATTTGTCTCTAAACTTTTAGCTCATATTGCTTTGTACGAGGATTAAAAGTGTTCAATGTTGAGGAATTCAATGTAATTTCTTTCTCGAGCTGCTTATTTTCTTCCCCTAATTTTGGGAAAATTTTAATCTCTCCCCCTAATTTTGAAAAAACAGTTTCATCAAAATGATAGTTAGCAAACCTTGCAGTAAATAAATCACCTGTCATCGTTTTAAGATATTTTATTATTGAGGGAGATTCATAACCAACATATATTCTCAACTTTCTTTGAGGACCTATCTTTGTGCATTGTGGTGGGGAAATTGGGACGTATACCGCACACCCAACAGTTCTAAGATGGGAAATATTAGGCTCTCGTCCGGAGGCCAATTGGAAGAGAAAAAACTTATGATAGCTTGTAGATCTGATGCATACAAGTGCTGCTGCATGTAAAATGGCATGTCCCCAAACCATAATAGGGAGATTTGTTTTCATAACTAATGGTCTATAAATCAATTGGAGTCTTTTAATAAATGATTCTGCAAGACCATTTTATGTATGATCATGAGTTACAAGATGTTCAACACGTATTTCAATTGATTCACAAAACTCATTAAAATCTTTTGACGTGAATTCTCCGGCATTATCTAGTCGAATTGTTCCAATATTGTAAACTGAAAATTGTGCCTTTAATATGATTATTTGTGCAAGTAGTTTCAAAAATGCCAGGTTATGAGATGATAATAAGCATACCACTTGTTGATGCATTGATCAATAACATAAAATATTTAAATGGTCCACATGATGGGTGAATGGGCCCACATATATCACCCTTTATTCTTTTTAAAAATTGAGGAGATTTTGTTCCAGGTTTTGCTAAAGAGGGTCTGATAATTAATTTTCCTTGAGAACAAGCAGTACAAGAGAATTCATTAAATTGAAAAATCTTCTGATTTTTCATTCAATTCCCGTGTGAATTCTCAATAATTATGCCATAGCCGATCATGCCATATAACAAAATTATTTTTGTCAGTAAACTTATGGTTTACTATGGCATTTACCTCAATATTTTGAATATTGGTGTAGTATAATCCGGAAGAAAAGTCTGTCAAGTTTTCTATAACACATTTTCTACCCGAAGTGATACTTGTAATATAAAGAAATTCTTTATCCCCTTTATTTACCGTTTCAACATAATATCCATTTCTACGAATATCTTTAAAACTTAATTTCTTTGTGACTTTGGGGAGAACAATGCATCATTTATAATAAATTTTGTTCCTTTGGGTCGTAATATATTAGCTCTTCCAGAGCCTTCTATCAATTTTATACTCTCGGAAATTGTGCATACATTGCTTTCATATTTATTTAAAGAGGTGAAATATTTTTCATTTTTAAGTATAGTGTGGGTCGTTGCGCGATCTACAAGACAAATATCTTCCTCTTTTGTTATATGCCCAATGTGACAATGTAAAATATCTATATTTCTTCAATAATAGATAAATATATAATTAGTAAGGATAATCATAAAGAGATACAATCATATGCATGCGAATGTAAAATAAAGCAAATAAGTACATCAAGCATTGTGTTTATCATCAAGAGTAGTGATCACATCGAGAGTCTCGTAAAAATTAGCAGTATCCAAATAAGTCATTTTTAGGAGATTGTTTTCATATTCTTTATATTCGAAAACTAAATTTATTTCAATATTCTTGCCTTTGTCTTTCAGGGATGCTTGATAATGATCAGCTAGGTGTTTTAACGTACGGCAAGTACGTGACCAATGTCCTTTCATTCCACATCTATATCATTCACTTTCAACAATCCTTTTTTCTTTTATCAATATTTTTCTCCAACTTCTGGTTGGGATTAGATTTATCATGCTTGAAAGAAGGATAATTTTGGATTTGAAGTGCTTGACCGCCCATTTCACGTCCACGACCACGTCCACAGCTACTTATACAACCACACCCATATTTATATGTTGTCGCATTTACTTCAAGGAAAGGGCTAGATCCATTTGGACGAGATTCATGATTCTTCATCAAAAACTTATTATTTTGTTCAACAACAAGGAGGCATGAAATCAATTCAGAATATTTTGTAAAACCATTTTCGTGATACTGTTGATGGAGGAGTATATTCGAGGCATGAAAAGTTGAGTAAGTTTTTTCTAACATGTCTGCGTCAGTGATATTTTCTCCGCATAATTGTAGTTGAGAACTTATTTTAAAAAGTGCAGAGTTATATTCATTGAAGGTTTTAAAATCTTGAAACTTCAAATGCATCCAATCATATCGAGCTTTTGGAAGAATCACAGTCTTTTGATGATCATATCTATCTTTTAAATTTTTTCACAATTCAATTGGATTTTTCACTATAAGATATTCACTTTTAAGTCCTTCGTGGAGATGGTGGCGAAGAAAAATCATAGCATTTGCGCGGTTTGATTCAGATTCTTGAGTTTTCATCTTTTATGGTATCTCCAAGGCCTTGTGCAGCTAGATGGATTTCGATATCTAAAATCTAAGATAAATAATTCTTTCCACTTATATCAAGAGCCTAAAAATCTAGTTTCGTGAAATTTGACATATTTGAAGCTATAAAATCATGTTAATATTATGAGTAAACTTATAAAATAATAATAATAATAATAATAATAATAATAATAATAATAATAATAATAAGATCCCATATAATGCAATTCACATATTATTCACGTAAGAATATAATATAAAGTTCAGGCATGTCCAGGGAACACAAATGATTAATATTATGACGACACATATGAGCAGTTTATAAGAAATTTTGTCACATAAAATAAACACTTAACTTTAGCTCATTTATCATATCTATATAACCTCTGAAAATAGTAAACTCATCACTAAAAATAAAGTAAAATAATATTGGCATGTGAAAGGAAGAAGTGCAAAAAATAAATAGTTACAAGGACTCCTTGCTGGAATCCTATCAAATGGAATGCAGATTTTTGGCTCCATCGTGCAAACTCACACAGTACTGGAAAAAGGTACGCAAGTAAAAAAATAATTATTAACTTTAAATTTAAAATACTACTTACCAGTGAAAAAATATGAAACTTTTAATATTCGGAAACTTGCACACTTCAAGAATAGGAAAAGGCACAGAAACTTGATCGTGCTAAGCTAGAGTATATTATTATCTTTATGATATATTATATAGATAAACTCAAATTAGGCACCTATTTATAGGTAGATTAGAAGGTATTTGAAAGATCAAAAGTTTATACTTACAAGAATATGAAAGATTAAGAGATAAGGACATTAAAGTTTAATAATGTCTAGAAATATCTAGGACATCCATTCAAAATATTATGACAATTTCATTTGTGATTCCAATAATGAATAATTTATTATATTTATAATTTATTTATATTTATATATTTTTTTATTATTTAAGTGAAGTTGTCATCTATTGATGTCAACCATTAAAGTATTTTGTGAAAAAAGAATGTCAAAATTAATGTGAAAGAAAGAGATAATTAAATATAAATTTTTTACTACGTGACAAAATTGGTATCTCTTCTAGGGTGTCAATCCAATGCTCTCATGTTCCGCCCACTATATATACTCTGCTACTTCCTTGGTACCATTTTAACTTTTTTTTTATGTTCTCTCTTGTATATTTTTTCTTATATTTGTGATCTCTTTGCTTCAAAAAACAACTCCAATAAATTACTTACATGACATTCTAATATTAAAATTTATGTGAAAATTAGCTTCTAACAATATATTAGTGATTCTTTAGAGAATTAGGAAATACCTCTCATAAGTTACTTATAATAAATCAGAAAAGATTACTATTTTATTTTAATTTAATAAAGGATTATTCATCTCTTTTTTTCCCTCCACTTCAAGCCCTTGGTTAACATTTGGAAATTTGTGGTTAGAATATACAAAAGGCTGTAAATACAAGGAGTACTGCGATTGAAGTTAGTGCTTCAACAATATAATTCGTGATCATTTATAAAGTTAAAAACGTCCTCTAACTGGCTTATAAAAGCGTATATAATGGGGGAGCTAAATCAACTTTGTCAAAATTGTCAACTTATCAATAATATTGATATATTATTGTCTCTTTTTTTAATTATAATTTTCACATATTTTTTTTCAAAATTCACTCCAAGAATTAGCACTTTAAATTGTAAAACAAGTATATTTAAAAATAGATAGGGAAGTAAATGTATTCAGTATAATATATTGCCTTGTTTTCATTTGGAGAAGATGTCAAATGGTGCCAAAAGTTGGCTATTTTGGTTGGCACTCCTAAGTCATCATTAGTCTCCAATAAGTAACTAACAAAAGTGTCATGCCACATCGTGCCACATGATATTTTGACACCTTTTTTCAGATACTCTAATGAATCAAAAAGTGATACTTTTCTTATTTTTATAAATTACTAGATTAGTTCTCGGGCCAATGCCCGTTATATAATAATAATCTTTTTAAAAATTATTTTGAAATAATTTAATTTAAATTATATATATATTAATATAATATTTTTAATACATAATAATGAGAGTAGAATAAAATTATAAACACATAAATTTAAAAAATAATATTACCCAAATTACAAATATTGATTATCAACTTTTTATTAAATGTTAAAATATAATAATGAATATTAGTGTAAATAAAATTAATTTTGAATAAGATAAAATTAGTGAAAAAATAAAAATATTAAAAATTATTAATTTAATAATATAAAAATGAGGAAGAAAGCAAATGAGAAATAGGTAAGAGAGAAATGATAAATGGATAAGAGAGAGAATTAGTGGAGCAATAATAAATGAAAGAGCGAGTTTGAAAATAAATTAAATGAGAAGGGAATAAGAGTGTATTTTATTTTAGTATAATGTAGATTTATCTTGTTTTCTTTCTATACTTCAACCATTTTGTTAGCTTTTGGATTTTATAGTTATAATACACAGGCTGTAAATACAAGGAGTTGTTATTGAAATTCACTTGCAATAAAATATTTTAAATAACTAGAATTTGATATTTTAATATTACTTTTTAAGAAATATGTTAGAACTATATATGCAGAGCTGCCCCTGGAGGCTGGAGCCTTAGGAGTCACCTCTGGACTTTAATCAATAATTACTAAATAGCCGACTATAAAATTCAAACTTGATTCAACATACTCAACAACAGTCAACACAGCACATGTGCGTATGTATTTCTAAAATAAATAAAAAAAGAGTAGTAGGTTACATGCATGCACTGTAATTCACTACTCTATGTCTATATATATGAACCAATATTGTCCAAAAGATATATCCATGTGAATACGCAGCCCCAGCAAACCTAAAACATGGATGGCGCCTTTCTCCCACTGGTTGTGTTCTGCTACTTCATTTACACCAGTATCACCTCTTTCATTCTCTCTATTGTGCTTCTGATCCGCTATACCCTAAGCCAGTTCTATACCTTTTTCTCCTCTCGTGTAGACGATGCTATTTCTCTTTATGAAGGCACTGTTATTCATGAACGGCGACATCCCGTCACCCATTCTTTTAAAACACCAGTACGGTTCGCTCTTATTGACTTAGATTGCTCATCTTACATCCCACCCAACCATTTATCTGCCCAAGAAGCTCGGTCTATTGCCGGAACCAACGGACCAGTGTAATTACATAACTCTCCGGCCTTTATTGTAACTCGTATTAATTTTAAGGCTATTATTAGCTATTAGCTTTGATAAAACGAAAAATAATTAACTATATATGGATGTGTATGTGCATGATCCTTTTCAATTGTCGATTCCAGTTGAATACAGCTAATAATGAAATATCTTGCTTGTTCTGTAGGCATCTTCTAACAATGCCTCCAAGTGTGGGATATCAACGAAGCCCTTTGTCTCTTTATTATTGCTATGACGGTCAACAATCTCTTGATAATACATTAGGGCATTGCATTGCTGAGGTATGGAAGTCACACCATTAATGATTTTGTAATATAACAATTATGTCTAGTCTTGTAATAATAGATGTTGCTGGTCAGTATGTGGGACATATTACAAACCCTAATTTTTGTATAAACTTGTCTCAGGTAACAAACAGTCCATGGGGAGAACAAGTACGGTTTATTTTTAATCCCAATTCAGATTTAGTTGCGAAATCACTCCACATCAGCCCCTTTATGGTAAATAATTTTTTTATGGGTTTATATATCATTTTTTTAGCTTAATGAAGTTCCAAACAATTGCATGCAGTTAGTTTTAGTTAGCTTTTTCATACTCCATGGTAATAATATATTAAACTTTTTACAGGACATGCTTGGCGACTGGCATATGAGAGCAAAAGCCCCCGGGAATAGTTTATCAGTGTCAATATTAGTCAAACACCCTGAACTGGGAAATTATTTTACAGCTTCCTTGACTGCCAAAAAATTGGAAATCACATCTAATATTGATTATGCACTCTTCTTCTGGCTTAAACCTCAAATTGGTGCGATTCTTACATATTGGCAAGTAAGTATTTTAATTTAATTGTTACTCCCGTCTAAATTAAATTGAGCCCCTAATTTTTAATTCATACATATTGCACAACAAAATTGCCTTTCTTTGTTCTTTTTGACTAAAATAATGTCTGACAAATTATTTTACCAGTCATTTCAGTTAATGTTAAAAAATATTCAGTTCATTGAACATCCAAGATACAAAAATCCCGGATATATAGAAGAAAATCTCAAGGCTGCCAAAGAACGTGGATGCTGCGTGGCATTTCCTACTGGAGATTCAAAGAACAATCCCGAATTTGAAGGACGTGAGCGTTGGTTTTCATGGACATCAGTGAAGTGGCCATGGATCTAAAGATACAAACACTGTCTCTGAATAAACTTAAGTATCCTACAGTTCAAGGTTTGCGTTCACGGTCACCAGTGAAGTGGCCGGCCTTGGGACTATGAATAAATTTTACAATCTGAAATTTCATAAGGTTTATCATATGGGGCATTTGTAAAACAATGTAATTTGCTTTCTATATGAATAAATTTCTGTGTAATTAAATTTTCCAGTTTTAGTCGATGCCATCATATAATGTGTTCTAAGGCGAGTGCGTAAAATGACACTTGAACCTCATATTTATGCTTGTAAGGAGGCAGGGGTGTCCCCAAATTCCCCTGTAATCACAAAATTAGTATTAAAAAAATAGCCGACAAAATATAGGCATTTTAGAAATAATCTAGAAACTAAATTTTAAAAATTCCTTATGTAGGTATTATCAAAATTAGATAAAAAAATTATAATATTTACAATAAGAACATACTTTATAGAGAATAGTATGAACATATAATTATTTGATTAGAATAGGTGTGTTAAGATTTTGATGTAATCTTATATAGATGCTGTATTTTCAATTTATAATATTTTATTAATATTTATATGCATGATAATTCTTTATTAAAATTATAAGTTTAGTTAACTAAAATATGTTAACCAGCCCTTTAGTATTTAGTATTCTTCTTTGAATGTTGTTGTTTATTTTCCAGTTTTTTTATTTTTTTCAAAATTTTAAATACGTTAAAAAGTATAAAACTTAAAAAAAAACTAAAGTACATACTAGCATTGCAATTCTAGTATGACAGGAGTGCAATCTATATATTATATATATAATATAACAATTATATCCTAAATTAATATCTCTATAATATTTATTTCACCTTATCATTCATTTATTAAAAATGGTTAATTATTTTATATTTAATATGTGCATACATTCATTAATACATAAATGCATGTATACATACAATAAATATAAATATATATATATATAAATTAATAGATACATGCATACATGCATGCATGCATACATATATATAAAATAATGCATGATATACACACATATTGTTTTGGTCATCTATCTAAACTGTCTTCTAATATAATGAAATCGTAAAATATTATATTATATTAAATTAAATATTAAAAAAGATAAACTATTTATATAAATATGTATGATTTATACTCCACTACTAATAATTATATGACATATATCATATACTTCTACTGTTCTATATATTTTTAACATCATTATTAGACACATAAGTGTGCAATTTTTTCCTAACCCCATCATGCAACCCTACAATTTCAGTTTTCATAGGTTTGGTTTGTGTTTCATTTTATTACAAAGAAACTGTATACTATTTGTTTTGAATTGCTTTCCCTAAAAACAGACCGAATAAGCTGAAGTCAACATATTAAAACAATGTCGTATATTTTGTTGTTATAAAAAGTTGGAAAAAATGTTTTCAATGTTATCTTTATATATTTATATATTTAACAGTTGTCTTAGATAAAATTATTTTCACAAAGGTACAAAATATAAAATTAATTTAATTATAATTAATACTTTACGCCTAGATTTAATATTAAAAAATGACTTACAAAAGTGACAATTTTTTTTTGTTAATTACTACTCCCTCTGTCCCAACCATTTCTTTACACTTTCCATTTTGGGATGTCTGATCAAATTCTTTACATTTCAAAACTTACCAAAAATAGTAAATGGGTCCCACTACTTTCTCACTTTTTTTTATTTTTCACACTACACACTACTTTTACTCCACTATCTCCTTTTTATACATTAAAAATCAATGGGTCCCACGGCTTCACTCACTTTTCTTTCTCTTTTTCACTACTTTATACATATTTCTTAAACTCCGTGCCCAAACCAAATATAAACAATTGGCCGGGACGGAGGAAGTATTAGTTGCTAAAGAAATAAACCACAATATATTTTATGATAAACCATGATTTTGATTACGATTTAAGGGTATAGATCTAAATTACTATAAAAAATTAAAATTTTACAATAAAATTAATTTTTCATTTTATAGAGCTAAGATGGAGGATGTTTCTGGTCCTCTTTGTTAGGATATATATTTATTTTTATTTTTATATTATATATATATTAGGGTATTTTCGGTATTTAGCTTATATTGATTTTCTATATAGTTTCGGACATGTATTATAAATTATGTGTTGATTGTTATAATATTTTACATTTGTACTATATATCTAAAGTTAACATGGTATCAAGAGTTAGGTTTCGAGTGATCGTGGAAGTTATAGAGTTGCGTTACAACAACAAAAGTTTCTTGAAAATTTGCAAAAAAAATTCTACCCAGATCAGCCAACTTGTTTTTACGATTTCCGGAGTTTCAACCGTTGGATCATCCTAAAATTTTAACCACGCCATTTTGCATCAGTATCTAAATTTTGAGCGGTGGAGATCGTATTTGGATCTCCATAACTCGATTTTTTGATGGTTCCAAAAATCTCCATAAACAGTAAACAGCATACTGTTTACTTTTAGTTCATTCTTTTCATCGTTGTTGATCTCATAAATTGGGTTGTTTGATTGATTGGATTTTGTAGTACTCGATTATTGGGATGTTACAATTGTAGTAATTGATTTATCTGCTTTAGATTTGATATTAGTTTTGAATTTGCAATCAGAATTGAAATTGGTTTTCGATCTACTTTTGGATTTGATTTTGAATTGGAATTGGTTATATGAGTTTTGATTTGATTTCGGGTTTGGTTTCTTGATTGAATTTGGATACATTTTAAATTTGGTGTTGAATTTGGATTCGACATTATTTCTGATTTGGTTTGAGTTTAGTTTCAGCAATATCTCGACATGTATGTCTCATCATCATCAACAAGTCTTTTGTCAACGGGTACTTCAAGTTTATTTTATTCTCTATGAATTCTGGATTTAGGTACATCTCATCACATGTCTCCTCATTGGTCGTCTTTTGTATTGTTTGTTTTCGTTGTGATTTGGAAGGTGAATACAGCTCTTACGCTTTTTGTCGCTTGCTTGCTTTTGATGGGACTATACGTCAAACCTCATGTATTGACACTTCTCAACCAGACGGTGTTGCTGAAAAAACATCGTCATCTCGTTAAAACAACTCGCTCATTTTTGTTGTCGGCTGATGTTCCAAGTGTATTTTTGGGTGAAGCACTTCTTACTGCTATTTATGTGATTAACTGAATTCCAACTGCTCAAAATGCTGGTTTGTCACCTTTTGAGAAGTTATATGATGAAGTGCCTGATTATGCTTCATTTCGTGTTTTTGGTTGTACCTGCTTTGTTCTTAAACCTCAGGTTGAGCGTAGTAAATTGTCTGCTAAGTCTACTTTATGTGTGTTTTTGGGATACAGTGTTAACTAGAAAGGATATCGTTGTTTTTACCCGGTCAGTAAAAAACTGTATGTTTCTCGGCATATTTACTTTTCGGAGCATATTCCATTTTTCTCTGTTCATTCTAGTTCGCATCATATGACACATAAAGAGCTTATTCGTATTGATCCTTTTGACATAGATATTGAGGATGATTTAACCACAAATTTGAATACTTCAGTTCCGGAGGCATCTACATCTCAAACTCCCACATCTCCACCGACTTCTACATCTACATCTCATATTTCGACATCTCCACCTGCTTCTACAACCAGTCAATTGTCATAAGAGATTTTAGATTCTCCTCCCACTCAATCTTCTATCGAAAGTTCGATTCCTCCGCCAGTTCGCCAGTCTCCTCGCATATGTAAGTCCACGCAACTGTCTGATTTTGCTTATTCATCTTATGCCCCATCTTTTGCTTTATTCATTACTTCTGTTCACCATTTGTCTGAGCCTGCATCATATAGAGAGGTTTTTCATGATCCTTTATGGCAGAATTCTATGGCCGAGGAACTTACTTCTTTACATCAAACTCATAGATGGGATTTAGTCCCATTGCCACCAGGAAAACATGCAATTGGTTGTCATTGGGTATATAAAATTAAGACAAAAGTTGATGGATCTATTGAGCGCTATAAGGCTCGACTTGTTGCTAAAGGTTACTCTCCAGAGTATGGCTTGGATTATGAAGAAACTTTTGTGCCTATTGCAAAGATGATGACTGTTCGTACTTTGATTGCAGTGGCTTCTGTTCGAAAGTGGAAAATATTTCAGATGGATGTTAGAATGCATTCTTGTATGGTGATCTTCACGAGGAAGTTTACATGACACCTCCTCCTGGTCTTCTGCATCAACCGGGTTATGTCTGCAGACTTCATAAATCTATTTATGGTCTTCGTCAATCATCTCGTAGTCGGTTTGAGAAGTTTTTTATGGTACTTTATTCACTTAGTTTTCGTTCTTGTAATCATGATTCTGCTCTTTTTGTACGATCTACGAGTGCTGGTCGTATCTTATTGTCTTTATATATTGATGATATGATTATTATTGGTGATGATTCTGTATTGAGTCATTGAAATGTGAATTGGCTTGTTATTTTTCTATGAAAGATTTGGGTTTCCGCTGTTACTTTTTGGGAATTGAAGTTGCTAGATCACCAAAGGGGTATCTTTTGTGTCAATCTAAGTACACTGCTGATTTGCTTGACCGTGCGCCTCTTACTACTAACAAGACTGTGGAAACTCCTTAAGAGATGAATGCTAGATATTCTCTATATGAGGGTCTTCCCTTAGCAGATCCTACTTTATATCGTACAATTGTTGGTAGTCTTGTTTATCTCACTGTTAATCATCTGGATATTGCACATGTTGTTCATATAGTTAGTCAATTTGTCACTTTTTCTACTACCGTACATTGGGCTACAGTTCTTCGCATTCTCAGATATCTTCGTGGGACTCAGTTTCAGAGTCTTTTATTTCCTTCTAACTCATCTTTAGAGTTGCGTTCTTATAGTGATGCTGATTGGGCTGGTGATCCCGAGGATCATAAATCCATAACTGGTTTTTGTATTTTTCTTGCTGATTATCTTATTTCATGGAAGAGTATGAAACAAGATGTTATTTCTATATCGTCTTCAGAAGCGAGTATTGTGCCATGGCTTCCACTACTTGTGAGATTGTTTGGTTACGTCGCTTACTTGCAGATTTGGGTGTTAGCCTTCCTAGTTCCACCCCATTATATTGTGATAATAAGAGTGCAATTCATATTGCACGGAATTCCGTATTTCATGAGCGCACTAAATATATTGAGATTGATTATCATCTTACTCGCCATCATCTGCTGCAAGGCACTATATCATTGCCTTTTGTTCCTTCTTCGCTTCAAATTGCTGATATTTTTACAAAGGCTCACTCTATTTCGCGATTTCGTTTCTTCTCTGACAAACTCTCAATGCTCATTTCTATAGCACCATGAGTTTGAGGTGGATTTTAGAATATATTTTTATATTTATAATTATATTATATATATTAGGGTATTTTCGGTATTTAGCTTATATTGATTTTCTATATAATCTCGGACATGTATTATAAATTCTGTGTTGATTGTAATAAATTTTTATGTTCATATTATATCTCTAAAGTTAACACTCTTGCTCGGCCCACACTTTACTCTTTATAAATTTTATATCTATCTAACCCACCATTAAACCAACAATATTATCGGCATGTACGTACGGATACAAATTTATTCACGACAAGGCCTTATAATCAATTCCTTATTCTGTCAAAGAAATAAGAGAATCCACCATGAAAATAGAAGAATTAACACCCATTATTTCATTATTTGGGAAATGGATGTAGAAGATGACGTGAAAATACTATAAATATATATAGTTGTTTGTGTTTAACTATAGATAAAGCAAGTGTACATAAAAGATGATAAGTTTTATTCAGAAGCAATGCAGTACAAATAAACAAAACAGTCACAAACAAAACCACCTACAAACTAGGAACTGATAAGGAAATATTTCCTAAATAAATTCCACACTCCAGCAAACTCCTACAAAACCTCATACACGTTACATACCAAGTCATGTAAGCTATAGACTAAGAAATAAGTGAGAATATAATTTATTTGCATAAATAAAATAATAAAATTTAGATTAAAATCCAACAAATACCCAGTTAATCTAAACTTGCCCATTAAGATTTTTTACCCCCGATAATTGTCTCATCCTCTCGAACTTCACCACAAGGAAAACCTTATTAAGAACATATGCTCGTTGTTCGTCTAACCTGATGTGTTTTACAACTATCTCACAGTGCTCAACACATTCTCTGATGAAGTGGTAGTGTATGTCTATGTGTTGAACCTCCCGTGAAAGACAGTGTTTTTTCCATGTATTAGGAATATGTTGTAGTCTTGATGATAATTCATGAAAACACCTTAAGTAGATTTATTTAATGTCTTTTGTAGCCTTCAACGGATAATCACAGTTATCTATCCGCTGAAGGAGTAGCTTTTATCAATAAGTATGTAGCATATTCTGTACACTAGAATAGATGAAGGATTTGGTAGTTATTGAAGTTTCTAAGCCATGTTGACTACTTGCAAGATATGCAAAATAGGTGGGTTAGGTGTAAATATAAAATGCCTTGTAATTTTGTATAAGTGAAAGAGTATCAACTGCTATGGAACAACTTCAACTACTAATCTATAAATCTTCAACGGATGATTCTACAAGCTTCAACGGATAACTCATATGCCCTCAACGAATAAGCCAATCAAGCCTTCAACGTATAATAGATAAAGCTGTCAAAGGATATTATCAAGAAAGCTTCAAAAGATGACACCATTATAGTGTCAATGGATAACAACATAAAAGCTTCAACGGATAATAAGCAAGATTGCAGTTGAAAGGGACTTGACAGAAGCTGACAGAGAGACATGGGTTTATAGTGCATAAAAGGAATGTGTCAGCCTGATTGCAGTTGTTAGAAGAAAATGAAGCATTTCCATTTCCATGAAATACAAGCTCGTTCAAATATGTTGTATCTAACTTGGATTGCATTGGACAGAGAAATGAAGAAACATGTGAATTGGACTTAGCTAAAAGCAATATTATTTGTCTTATGGCACATCTAACTTAGTGATATATAAACCAAGTGTAGCAAGTAACTTAAAAAAACAACTAGAACAACAAGTAGAAAGCAAGTTGTATTTCTAGAAATACTCTCAAGTTCCAAGTTAAGATTACTTGTAAGCAGTTGTGTGCATTCTTGCATCACAGAGATTTTCTCAATATATACATCTCTGGTGGAAAGACAAATCCACCCGAAAGTTTTTAAACTTGTGTTTATTTACTTTGTGTTATTTGAATACTTTCAAAGTCTTATTTGCATTCTTGCATATTCAAAACACAGTTGTATATTTAAGAAATAGTTTTTCAAAAATAGTAAAAAAGAAACCAGAATTCCATTCAACCCCCCTTCTGTAATTCTTTTGTTGTATTGTTAGGGAATAACAATTGGTATCAGAGCAAGCTCTTAACACACAAAGAGTTTAAAGATGAAAGCAATCAAACAATAAGAGAAGGAAAGATTTTGGAGTGAAGATTTCAATTATGGACAAAGAAAACTATCATCACTGGAAAGTGAAGATGCACCTTCATATACTCTCTCAAGATGAAAGCTATATTAATTTCATAGAGAATGGACCTCATGTTCTTCGAAGGGCTACAACAGAAGCTGGTGAAGCTAATGGAAATGAAATAACTATTCCAAAGCCTAAATCGGAATGGACTGATGGAGATATTGAAGCAGTTCATAAAGATAAAAAGGCCATGAACATTATGTTCAATGGTCTTGATCAAGACATGTTTGCCATTGTCATAAATTGCAAGAATGCTAAGGATAATTGGGATCAAGTTCAAGTACTATGTGAGGGAACTGAGCAAGTTAGAGAAAACAAGATGCAACTTCTCATACAACAATTATGAACACTTCCACTTTGAAGATGATGAGTCCTTGAATGATAGTTTCAGTAGATCTTAATAGTTGTTACATGGACTAAAGTTGTACGATAGAGTCTACCAAACCAAGAATTCCAACCTTAAATTCCTTTGGACTTTACCAGAAAAATGGAAGCCAACGATAGTCTCTCTCAGAAAATCATAAGAGTATAAAGATTTTACTCTTGAGAGACTGTATAATATTTTGAAGACCTATGAACTTGAAATGGAACAAGATGAGATGATTATGAGAGAGTAGTGGATATGAAGTTTGAAGTTGTTAAAAATGCACCAAGCATGAAAGCATGAATGTTTATTAAGGCAGGTCTGAAATAAACAAGGGAAAAGGGTTGATGGCTAAAGATGAAGACTATCCAAGACATGATGGCATGGATGAAGTTGATAAGCATCTAGCCTTTCTGCTAGAAGATTTACAAAGCTCAAATTCAAGAAAAATTTTGGAGCTGCAAAGTTCAACAGGAACATGGTTGACAAAACTAAATTCAAATGTTTCAAGTGTGGGCTGAGTGGTCATTTTGCAAATGAGTGCATAAAGCCAACTTATGAAAAGAAAAGATTTGAGCTTGTTGACTACAAAAAGAAATATTTTGAGTTGCTCAAATAGAAAAAAGGGATTCCATAACTCAATAAAATAACTGGGCAGCTGATGGAGATGATGCAGATGAAGGCATGAACTATGTAAACCTAGCACTCATGGCCAAGTCAGATAAAATAGAGTTTAGCACATCTAGAAATCAGGTCATCACTACTAATCTTGCACAACTTTCTAAAAATGAATGCAATGATGCTATAAATGACATGTCTACTGAATTGTATCATTTGTGTATCACACTTAAATTACTCACTAAAGAGAACACTCGAATTGAAGAGAATAATGTCTTTTTAAGTGATAGAAATGTTGCATTAGAAACTCAATTAATTGAGTTTGAGAATTTAAAAATTCAGTGTAAGGTTGATAAAGATGAGTTAACAGAGTCTTTGAAGAATGAGGAAATTCTGAGAAAGCAGCTTTAACGAGAGCAAGATGTCATTAAAGCCTGGAAATCTTCTAGGGATGTTAGTGCACAGATTGCCAAAGTTCAAGGTATTTAATCATTTTGTGAAGAAGCCTGGAAAAAAGACAAGAAGAAACTGAACCAACAGGTAGTTGATGATCTATCAACAAATGTTGAATCAATAGATGATGAAGCTTATCCGTGGAAAGATAAAGCTCATCCGTTGAAAGATTAAACTCATCCGTTGAAGGAGAAAAAGACCATTAGGAAGGGAAATCTATCAAAGCTTAATGGGAAATATGGTTCAGTCACAAAGAATTTTGTCTCAGGAGAATCAATCAAAATCAAGGATGCATGGAAAGTGAATGTAGGCATCTGTCAATAAAGGAATTATATGACAGGTTGGAGAAGATTGAGGTTAAAACAAAGGCTAAAATAAAAACCAATAGGAATGAGAAAGTAGGGATTACCAAATACAACAACTACACACCTAATAAGTATGCACCTAGAAAAACATGTGTAAAATATGGTAGTGTTAATCATTTATCTATTTACTGCAAGTCTGTTATGAATACACCCATTTCGGCACCTCTTTCTTTGCCTAACATGTCTATGTCACTTATGCATGTCATGCCTGTTATGCACACACAGAATTCACTTGCGCAAAATCCTTATTATGCTACATTTAATATGCCACAAATGCCAAATAGCATGCCTTTCTGGAATAACATATTTGCACAACCTATGCCATATCATGTTAACAACAATGTGTTTGATGAATCTCAAACTAATTATGGGTTTCAAAGACCTACCCCTAATATAAAGGTTGATTTTGGATTACCTAAGTTTAGTGGTGGAAAGTCCAAAGAAAATTAAGAAGAAATTAGCTAACAAGGAAGGACCCAAGGAAACTTGAGTACCAAAATCAACTTGATTTGGTTTTGATGTGTGAAGGGAAACATATAGAATCTATGGTATTTGGACAGTGGATGCTCAAGGCATATGACTAAAATTCTACCCTGCTCACAGAGTTTAAGGTAGAGCGGGCTCTGGCATTACCTTTGGAGATGATAGAAAATGATATACTATGGGACACGGCTTGATTTCAAAAGGGAATGTCATCATTGATGAAATTGCACTAGTTGATGAACTCAAACACAATTTATTGAGTGTCATCCAACGGTGTGATAAAGGCAACTCAGTTACATTTAATTTTGAAGCCAGTGTTGTCACTTGCAAAAAGGACAGCAAACTGTTTCTTACTGGAGTAAGAATAGGAAATGTGTACTTTGCTGACTTAAAATCTACAAATGCATACTCAATCACTTATTTTTTTAGAAAAGCAAGTCAAGATAAAAGTTGGCTATGGCATAAGAAGCTATCTCATTTGAACTTCAAGACAATAAATGAATTGATCAGGAAAGACCTTGTTAGAGGCATTCCTCAAATTGAATTCTCAAAGGATCGACTATGTGGTGCTTGTCAGAAAGGAAAGCAAATGAAAGCATCATTCAAAAGGAAGCTTGAAATAATAATTGATGAACCATTAAAACTGTTGCATATATATTTATTTGGAGCAGTCAATATATTGTCAATTTCGAAGAAGAAATATTGCCTAGTTATTGTAGATGAGTTTTCTAAATTTTCATGAACATATGATGAAGCAAGTGAAATCATCATCAATCACATCAGGCAAGTCAACAATCATCCTAATCTCAAAGTTAGAAGAATCAGGAGTGATAATGGAACTGAGTTCAAACATTCTACAATAAGGTTGTTCTGTGAAGAAAATGGAATCATGCATGAGTTCCCGGCTCTAAGGACACCACATCAAAATGGAATGGTTGAGAGAAAGAACAGATCATTAATTAAAGGTGAAAGAACTATGCTAGAAGAATCAAAGTTACCAACTTATTTCTGGGCTGAAGCTGTCGACACTGCGTGTTACACTAAGAATATTTCTTTGATCAATCAAGCAAAATGCATGACTCCTTATCATATGTTCAAGAATAGGAAGTCAACACCGAATTTCTTCATGTTTTTGGATGCAAGTGTTATATTATAAGGAATCAAACTGACCAACATGGAAATTTTGATGCAAAAGCTAATGAAGGCATCTTTGTTCGATATGCTGTTGGAAAAGCATATAGAGTCTACAATCTGAGAACCAACATTATTATAGAATATGTACTGTTAGATATATTTGATAATGTCATGGTTAATATGATTTATGTTTAGTTTTCAGATCTTACTTAAACAGGATAAATCAGTACTTACTGGAAGTCAGGACTTAAGGATATCAGTACTTATATTATCAGGAGATAATCATCAGAAGATGGATATCAGAACTTAAGTGGTGAAGGATGTTCAGATAAGGACAATAGCTGATTAAAGAAAAGAAGATCGAGATAAACATAAGAAGAGATATGCATGAAGAAGGAATTCTATGAAGAATAGAATACTTGGAAGAAAAGATATCTGATTGATATATTTTAGGAAGCAGAATTATATTCCATATCAATTAGCGATTATCTTGTAACTGTGTAGTATATAAACACATACATAGGGTTTACACTATAAGTGTTATTATATTCGAGAAGATTATTCATTGTAACCCTAGCAGCTCTCGTGATATTTGTTCATCACTGAGAGGTAACAGTTCCATACTGTAACAGAGTTTATTGTTTCAATAAAGTTTGTTTTCTGTTACTTGAGATATTAAAGTTCGATTTGATTGTACTTTACACTGTATTCACCCCCTCTACAGTGTGTGTGACCTAACAAGTGGTATCAGAGCCTATCTGTTAATGCACATACAGTTTAAGATCCAAACACAATCATGTCTGACACAGAAACTCCAACTAAGCCTACCAAAACTGAAGAACCACCAAAGACACAAATTCAAAGTCGGTATGAGACCATCAGAGTTCCCACACTGAGACCATCTGAATATCCCATATGGAAGGTAAGGATGACCATGTTCCTGGAAGCAACAGATCCAGAATATCTTGATAGAATCAAGGAAGGGCTTCAAAAACCAACCAAGCTCGCTGTTGCAGTTGCAGGTGAAGCAGCAAAGACCGTACCAAAGGAGAAGAGTGATTATACTACTGAAGATATCACATCAATTGCTAAGGATGCTAAGGTACGACACTTACTGCATAGTGCCATTGATAATGTAATGTCAAACATGGTAATTAACTACAAGACTGCTAAGGAGATATGGGATGCTCTGGAAACAAGGTGTTAGGGAACTGATACAATTAAGAAGAACAAGAAGAAAATACTCACTCAAGAGTATGAACACTTTGACTCAAAGGCAAATGAGTCATTGACTGATTTATATGATAGATTTGTCAAACTCTTGAATGATTTGTCATTGGTTGATAAGGAGTATGATCTTGAAGATTCAAACCTTAAATTCCTGTTAGCTTTTCCTGAATGCTGGGATTTGAAGGCAACAACAATAAGAGGCAACTATAATCTTGATGAAACAACTCTTGATGAAATTTATGGAATTCTCAAGACTCATGAACTTGAGATGGAACAAAGAAGCAAGAGGAAATGAGAAAAGTCAAGGACAGTTGCTCTTAAGGCTGAAGAAGAATCCCCCAAGGCAGCTACCTCAAGGAAAGACAAGGGTAAAGCTCTTTTCACAAAGTCTGATACTGAGTCATCAAGTTCTGAAAGTGATGATGACTCAGATTCTGAAAGCTTGCCTGAGACTGATGCTGATGAGGAGATGATGAAGCTGTGTGCTCTTATGGTGAAAGGGATCACAAAGATTGCATACAGGAAGTTCAGGAAGGGAAAGAAGTTTTCCAGGAAAGGCACAAGTTCTGATAAGAATAATTTCAGAAGATCTGAGGGCAGAGGAGGACAGTCTGATAGTGGAGATTATACCAATGTCAAATGCTATAACTGTGGTGAGAATGGCCATATATCTCCTGATTGCAAGAAAGTGAAAGGTGACAAAGGCAAGGCTCTTGTCACAAAGAAGAAAAGCTGGACAGACACCTCAGACTCTGAAAGTGAGGAGAACTATGCTTTAATGGCAAATGCTGATAAAGAAAGTGCTGAGAGCAGTTCTGAAGCTGCTGAAACAAAGGTACCTCAGACTACATATGATTTTCATACTGATGATATTAATGAGTTGAGAAGATATCTTAAAACCATGTTTGTTAGTTATAGAGATCAAACTTTAACATGTGAAAGATTAACTTCTGAAAATCTTGCTTTTAAAAAAAGAAATGATTTCTTAGAAAAAGAGTTAGTTATGTTCCATCAAACTCAGAAGGATAGAGATGATGTTTTTTATGTTAGGGATGAAGTGCTAAAAATGAATGAATCTCTAAAAACTGAGTTAGAAAAGGAAAGAGAGATTATCAGGACTTGGACTAACTCTGGCAGAACAACTCAAAATTTGCTAAGTAGTGAAAATTGGAAAGAGGGCTTAGGTTATGGAGAGGATAAGAATGATAAAGGAACTGTAGAAATTAAGCCTGTTGTTAAGCAAAAGCCAAAGTTAAAATCTGTTAAGTTTGTAACTATAAAGTCTGATAATGAGAAATCAGAAGTTAAAGAGGAATTAACTTCTGACAAACTAAAACAGAAAAAGACAGCTGAAGTAAACATAGGCTTAATGACTAAAAAGCAGCTTAAGCATAAGCTGAAAGATGTGAAGAATGCAAACAAGGTAAAATCACCTAGGAAAAATAGGAATGGAAAGGAAGGTGTGAATAAAAGCAATAATTATAAGCCTGTTCCTGAAGCTCCTAGGAAAATGTGTCATAACTGTGGAAGTTCTAACCATCTGGCTTCCTTTTGCAGGAAGAATAAGAACATAAACTCCTTACCTTCAAAATCAGGAGTTAAGAGTCAGTCTGTTAGATATAAACCACAAAATCCTTGTTTTCATTGTGGTAGTTTATGGCATTCCATTTATACTTGTAAGGAATATCATAGTTTGTACTATGATTATTATCAAATAAAACCTTCTTTGAAGAAAGTTTCCATTGTTCCTTCTAGTGTAAATTCTGATTCAAAGTCTGATAGTGTAAGTTCTGATAAGAAAAATGTTAACATAAACTCTGATGCTAAATCCGCTATAAATGTTAACAAACTTGATAAGGCAAAAGGATCCAAGCAAGTCTGGGTCCTTAAAACTAATCATTAGTGGTCTTTATGATTGCAGGGCAACAGGAAAAATATTCTAGTTTTGGACAGTGGATGTTCAGGACATATGACTGGAAATAAGGCCCTGCTATCAGACTTTATGGAGAAAGCTGGCCCAAGTGTTTCTTATGGAGATGGCAATATTGGAAAAACATTGGGATATGGCAATATCAATCTTGGGAATGTCATCATTAAAGAAGTAGCTCTGGTCTCAGGACTTAAACACAATCTGCTGAGTATAAGTCAAATCTATGACAGAGGTTATCATGTTGATTTCTTTGAAGAACACTGTGAAGTTGTGAGTAAATCTAAAGGCAAAGTTGTTCTGAAAGGATACAGGCGTGGTAACATTTATGAAGCTAAGCTTTCAACAAGTACTGATGGTTCTGCAATCTGTCTGATGAGTAGAGCATCAATTGAAGAAAGCTGGAATTGGCACAAGAAACTCTCTCATTTAAATTTCAACAATATAAATGAACTAGTCAAGAAAGATCTTTTGAGAGGACTGCCAAAGTCAGTATTTGCTCCTGATGGCCTTTGTGATTCTTGTCAGAAGGCCAAACATAGAAAATCTTCATTCAAGAGCAAGACTGAATCATCAATTCTTGAGCCTTATCATCTACTACATGTTGATCTATTTGGTCCAGTGAATGTCATGTCTATTGCAAAGAAGAAATATGTGTTGGTCATATTGGATGAGTTCACCAGATACACATGGGTGTATTTCTTGCACACAAAAAGTGAAACTGCATCTATCTTGATTGATCATGTCAAACATCTGCATAAATTGGTCAAAGATTCTGTGAAAACCATAAGGTGTGATAATGGCACTGAGTTCAAGAATTTGATAATGGAAGAGTTCTGCAAAAACCATGGAATTAAGCAGGAATTTTCTACTCCTGGAACTCCACAGCAAAATGGAGTTGTTGAAAGGAAGAATAGAACTCTCATTGAAGCTGCACGTATAATGTTTGAAGAAGCAAAGCTTCCAACCTATTTATGGGCTGAAGCTGTGCAGACTGCTTGTTTTACTCAAAACGCAACACTCATTAACAAGCAAGGAAAAACACCATATGAGATGGTGAAGAAAAAGAAGCCAAATCTGAAGTACTTTCATGTATTTGGATGCAAGTGTTTTGTTCTTAAGACTCATCCTGAACAGCTATC
Source organism: Apium graveolens (assembly GCF_009905375.1). Classification (NCBI taxonomy): domain Eukaryota; kingdom Viridiplantae; phylum Streptophyta; class Magnoliopsida; order Apiales; family Apiaceae; genus Apium; species Apium graveolens. Next base: position 52,239 of record NW_027417358.1, read on the forward strand.
CAAATTTGATCTAAAAGCTGATGAAGGAATTCTTGTTGGATATCCAATTTCCACAAAAGCCTTCAGAGTCTATAATTTGAGAACAAGAGTGGTCATAGAATCTATCAATGTCTCCTTTGATGACAAGAAGATTACTGGACTTGAAGATTTTAGTGATCATGATCAGCTGAGATTTGAAAATGAAGACTCAAATTCTGATACTGAAAATCCTGACAATCTAAGTCCTGATAATGCCAACTCTGATGGATTAAACTCTGATGTTATTGAAACTGTGGTGACTACGTCAAAGAAAGATGCACCTATGCAGGGGGAGCATACTCAAGATCTTACCACATCTCAAGAAGCATCAGAACATACATCTGGCTCTTCAAGTTCTGATTCGTCAAGTTCTGATAAGCCAAGTTCTGATAGTTCTAAAAATCTAAATTCTGAAGAATCCAACTCAGAGAGCATAGTTTCAGGGGGAGCATCAGAAAATGAAGTTGAAGATAGCATGGATCATGGGGGAGCATCCAGTTCTAGAGAAAACCTTCCATCTGCAAGGAAGTGGACTAAATCACATACACCTGATTTGATAATTGGAAATCCTGATGCAGGTGTCAGAACTAGAACAGGTACTTCAAACGAATGTCTTTACAATTCTTTTCTCTCTCATACTGAGCCAAAGAAAGTGGAAGAAGCTCTTCAAGATGCTGATTGGGTGCAAGCAATGCAGGAAGAGTTAAATGAATTTGAAAGAAACAAAGTGTGGACCCTAGTGCCAAGACCAAAGAATAGATCTGTTGTTGGTACAAAGTGGGTATTCAGAAACAAAACTGACAGTGATGGTATAATTACAAGGAATAAGGCAAGGCTGGTTGCAAAAGAATATTCTCAACAGGAGGGAATTGATTATGATGAAACATTTGCACCAGTTGCTAGGTTAGAAGCCATAAGGATATTTTTGGCTTATGCTGCTCACAAAAAGTTTACTGTCTTTCAAATGGATGTGAAAAGTGCTTTTCTCAATGGAGAATTGGAGGAGGAAGTATATGTTGAACAACCTCCAGGCTTTATAGATTCCAAACATCCAGATTATGTCTACAGGCTTGATAAAGCACTTTATGGACTTAAGCAAGCTCCCAGAGCATGGTATGAGAGTTTAGCTCAATTTCTTCTGGAAAGTGGATTTAACAGAGGAACTATAGATAAAACACTGTTCTACCTTAACCATGGAAAGGACTTACTTCTGGTCCAGATTTATGTTGATGATATCATTTTTGGGTCTACAAATGACAGATTTTGCAAGAAGTTTGCCAAACTGATGCAGTCAAGGTATCAGATGAGTATGATGGGGGAACTTAGCTATTTTCTGGGCCTTCAAAAGGCACTTTTATTTGTCAAACTAAGTACACCAGAAACTTGCTAAAAAAATTTGGAATGCAAGATTGTTCAAGTGCATCCACTCTCATGGCCACTGCAATAAAACTGGATAAGGATACTGGTAAATCAGTAGAAATTACTGATTACAGAGGTATGATTGGCTCTCTACTCTATCTAAGTGTTAGGAGAATTGATATCATGTATGCTACCTGTCTTTGTGCAAGATTTCAAGCAGATCCAAGAGAATCTCACTTAACAGCTGTGAAAAGAATTTTCAAGTATCTTAAGGGAACAGCTGATCTGGGATTGTGGTATCCCAGAGAATCGGATTTTAAACTAATAGGTTACTCAGATGCAGATTTTGCAGGTTGCAAAATTGACAGGAAAAGTACAAGTGGAAGCTGCCAATTTCTTGGAGGCAGATTGGTTTCTTGGTTTAGCAAGAAACAAAAGTCAATTTCCACATCAACTGCAGAAGCAGAATATATTGCTGCAGGAAGCTGTTGTGCACAGATTCTTTGGATGAAGAATCAGTTACTGGATTATGTGTTAACATATTTCAAAATCCCTATTTAGTGTGATAATCAAAGTGCTATTTCTATGAAAGGTAATCCAGTTCAACACTCTATGACAAAGCACATCAGCATCAGGTACCACTTCATCAGGGAACATGTGGATGAAGGTATAGTGGAATTGCACTTTGTTCCAACAGATCAACAACTAGCAGATATCTTCACAAAACCATTGTGTGAAGCTACTTTTACAAGATTGGTAAATGAACTTGGAATGGTTTCAGGTTCTTTCTCTAAATCTGCTTAGTTTTGTTCTGATGCATCAGACTTTATGATCAGTATTTACAGAATTTAATCTCTTTGTGTATTCTGTGCTTAATTGAAAAATGTGTTTAAGTATTGACTGTTGTCTGATAAATGTTTCTAAACTCTGATAGTGATATGTCTGTTTAGGTAACTATTCAATCCTATGAGGATAACTGTGCTAGATGCTGACCTAGTAGTCTTCTATAAACAAGGGATCCCATGTAAGAAGTAATTATTATTATGGAAATCTATTGACACAAGCAAATTCTGATAATTGAGCATAGTTGAGTTTACTTGGTCTATCTTATTACTAAGTCACAAACTAGAATATTGCTTCTCATCTGTTAAGTTCTGATGCTAGTAAATCTGTTGAATGTACTAAGTGCTGGTAAACCTCTCTTATCAAAAGAAAAAGAAAATAATCATGGACTAAAATTAGGTACACCTTTGAGATCTAGAGTAAAAATGTGGAAGGGACGACCCAAGTGCATTGCTGGTATTAAGTAAATATGCATTAGAAAAGCAAAATATTTTCTTGGTGACTTTTTACACTCTATGATTACTGGAGAAATACTCTGATAATAGCATAAATTCTGATAAGCAGTCGTGACTCACTTACACTGAGAAGCCACTGTAAAATGGAATTTAAAAAGATGCACAAAATTAGCACAAAATAGTTGAGGTGGACTCAAGCATAAACTCATTCAACAATAGGTTTCAGAATAATGACAGCTCTTTAGCAAAGTTTTAATTATGCCTTATTTCTAAGATGTACTGAAGTGAATCAGACTTTACTCTTTGTCTGATATTTAGCTTAATGCACACACTAACCACTCCATATGAATGATGAAAATCACTATAGTGATCTATGTTGTTTTAGATGAACAATCATTGTGTCACATTGCACAAATTCTGAGGACAAGTTCTGATTGCATGTTCAGATGATTAAGTTCTGAAGAATATAAATCAGAATTTATGTGAGGACTTACTAAAATAGGCATTCCTTTTCTGAGTTAAGAAATTATGTTCTGATGACTGTTAAGTTCTGATATAAGTCTAAGTTCTGATATTACAGTCTGATTCTTTACTTGACTTATTTGTGGATAAAATTTGACAACAGTCTCAGTTCAAACCAGAATATGTTGAAGTGGAAGATTAATAGTCACTATAGTTAGGGATACTGGTACTCGTACATGAACAGTCAACTTTTACTTGCTTCTTGTGCGCATTAAACCATGTTTTCGCTTTCCAATGAATGTTTTTCTTTTTCCAAGTCTGGGGAGACGAGGTAGAATTAATTCTACCTGTCAGCATTAAATTTCTTTGTGTCTCCTGTCATTCTCTTGCATATATAAGCAACCACTTCACATCAGCCTTCCCATCAAATCTTTTATCACAAACTCACCTTCATAATCTTTATATCAAAAACACCATGGTCAATTACAATATATTTTTGAACTACGAAACATTCAATATGGAGCTGAGCTGTGCCGATTGGCAGCAAGAATGGCACGTCACTGCCATTCCTGATGAGATATGGGACTCAGTTCCCCAGGAGGTACTCACCCACCTCCTGTTCTTCTACATGGACTACCATAGCCATCTGGAGCAATTGGAGGAGGAACGGCTGGAAGCTCTCCGCCAGCAAGAGCGAATCATACGACTCGCTATTCTGTTTGTCGAGAGTAGGAAGAAGAAATGATTTATTTTCTTCTTCCTGTTTTTCTTCATCATCAGCCTTGCCTTGCTTCTTGAGCTAGGACAAAGGCTGTTGACGTTAGGTTTCGCAGCTTAGGAAAATCTTGTACAAGTTCTGATGTATTTTAAATTTCATGAATGTATTCTCTTGATATATTAATGAAATTTGTTTTTGTTTCAAGATCTTGTCTCTGAGATATTTTGTAATGCATTGATAAATCCTGATACATATTCATATTCTGATGACCATATAAATTCTGTTTTAACTTAAGTTCTGATTCTATTTTATCAGTACTTGCTCGTCTGATTTATTATGGTCATTTTCACTCGAATTTTTTTTTCCAGAATATTGATGTTACAGTGAAAAATAATTAAATAAGTGGGAACAGTTTCAATTTTGAATTAAAACCGTTTCACCTTGATTAATGGAATAACTTGGTAAGTGGAACGGTTTTTCCTTGAAAAACTGTAAGTGGGTAAGTAATGATTACTGTTTTCTCGTGCCCATTAACTATTCATTTTTACTGCATGTCTGACAAATGTCCAACGGTTACATTCTTTTTCAAAAGTATAAGTAAGACAGAGAGAGGATTTTTTAATCTTTTATTTCCTTTCATACTTTTTCTCTCTATTTGCTTTTACTCTCTTTCTTCTTCTAACGTTGGTTTTTCATATAGACATTCTATCAAACACCTAACAGGCACTTATAAATCTCGATTAATTTCATGGCACCTAAGGATTTAATCATTGATGGAGCTAAATTTGTTCCAAATAACTATGCTGCAATTCTTGATAATGCTGAGCTCCGTCTGAATTGCATTTTGTGCAAGATCTTCTTGTACACAGTGAAATCGGGTATGCATTGACCCAACCTTCAATCTTCTCAAGCCAACAAGTTCTGACACTTTGGAGGACTGGAAACTTTGATAATGGTGGTCAAACTGGTACTCCTAGTATTGTTTTTGAAGTGGGTGATTCTCCATATGCAGTCACTCCTGGTACAATACGCAAGGCTCTACATCTCCCAGAAGGATGTACTTTTTCAATTCCAGAGGAATCAGCTCTTCAGGAGCTAATGGCCAGTTTGGGGTATCAACAGAGTTTGGCAAAGCTTGGGCAGTTGAAACGGGCTCATATCAGAAGGGAATGGAGCTTCTTCTTCGACTGCATCACTAAAGCTTTTGGGAACAAGTGTTCGAATTTTGATGTCATCCCCATAATGAGTCAGCACATCGGGTATGCCATTATAAACCAAACTCATTTTGATTTTGCAACTGCTATAATAGGTTTTATTGGGGATAGGATGACAGAGGATAGGAATGTTGTCTACTTTGCTAGATTCTGTCAACTTATATATACTTTTTGTACTGATGAACCTCGATTAACCAGTACCTTAACTCCACCTTTCAAAGTTGCAAAACGTTACTTTAATGACCTGGTAAATGCTGACACTAAGAAACAAGTGATTAGACCTTTACAGATTCCTCAGTCTGTAAAACAGATCTTAGTAAATGTTGATCCTGATTCCTATAGATCTGTTTATCCTGATGTTCAACCAACAACCACCTCCCAAATACCACAACAACCATCAGAACATACCACTCATACTACTCAACCAACCCTCAGGCAGTATATCAAATCCTATCTCTCCACTTCACAGACAGTTCAACCCTCATCCTCAGCACCTACTGTGAAGCCTTCATCTTCCAAGCCTAAGAGGATAAAGACTGTTCCTCAAACACCTCAAAAGAGAAGGAGGATTGCTTTGAGAGATGAGTCTGACAGTGAGGAACAAGTTTCTACATCAGAACTTGTTCTCAAAGAAACTGAGACAGTGACTTCTCAGAAGGATTCTGGAATTGGGGGATCTAGGCTTCTCAAGAGGCTTAGAAGAATGACTGTTCCTGACACTCCCAAGGAATCCATATCTACAAAGAGATACAAGAAATAGAGGGAAAAAAGGCCAGTTTCAGATGATGAAGAAGCACAGCTAAGGAAGGAGATCGGGAATCTCTGATCTCACAAGAAAAGGAATTTGCTAAAGTCACTTCTTCTTCATCAACTCCATCTCAGGAAGTTGTTCCTGACAAGGCCAACACACCATCTGTGTCTCCTGTTCGAACGTCTGTATCTCCTGTTGTTCCAGGCACAAGTACTGAAATTGATGTTCAGAACCTGGTTGTGCCTGAAGTAATTCTTTTAGAAGCTCCTACAGCAACTAATCCATCAACAACACCTGTTACTGATGCTGCTCAAACTCCAGAATTATCTACTACACCTTCTCTGCATCTAGATGCTGATGATCAGAATATAGGTTAGCATCAGGATATGGCTGGTGATCAGAACTTAGAACCAGATCAGCAATTAGAGGATGTTGAAGCCTCCATTGCTACTCACATTGTTGTTTTATCAGAAGATACTGATTCTGTAAGTTTTGATGCTGCAAATGCTGGAGATACTGGTGATGCTGCTCCAAATACAGATGCTGATGAAGCAGGTCCTTTAGGACATGCTCCTCAACAAACTATTCTTAAATCTGAACTTGTTAAGAAGTTTGTTACCAGAGAAGCACCAGTGCCTTGGAGTGAAACTCCTGCAGGACAGGAGTGGACTAAGGAATGGAACTCAGTTTCTTGTGTTCCAACTGCAAAGCATCTTGCTGAGCACTTGACTAAAGCTGATGAGATGTTAATTACTGATGATTTCAAAACACAGCTTAGAGTCACTGCATTGAGTACTAAACATCTATAAGGTCTCCATTCGACTACTCATGCGGAGCTACACAAGATTCAGGAAGAATTTATCAAACAGGAACAAATTCAGAAAATTGACAAGAAAAAGTTCTTCCAACCTACCTTTGACAGGATTGCTTATATTGAGAAGACTCAAGAGAAACAACAAGCTCAGATTGATGAGATTCTGAAAAATCAAGCTTCTCAGCAATCTCAACTTACTGAAATCCAAGCCTCAGTGGAATTGCTTGTCTCTCTTCTACTACCTACTGATGCCAAAAAGGGGGAGAAAGTAATTAAGTCCAAATGCAAGACTGACAAGACACTGAATTCAGTGAAGGATGATGAAAAGGATGATCAAGGAAACTCTGGAATGTGTAGAGGTCATAGTCAAGGTAGAGGTTTTTCATCAAGAAAAGCTGAAATCACAAGTCACAGGACAAGTTCTAATACTGGAAAAAGAATTAGTTCTATTACTGGTAAAAGGATAAGTTCTGATGAACTTTTAGATCTTGATGAAGAAATGTCAAGACAGTTATTTCTTCAGGAAAATCCAGGAATGGACTTGGAGAGTTTAATGGAAGAAGAAGCCAGACTTAAATCAGAAAAAGTCATATCTAGATCTGAAGCTTCTGGTAAAAAGACACTTCCAAAACTCAAAGGCATAGTGATAAAAGAAAGGACAAATACTGAAGCAACATTGGTTAAATCACAACCACAGATAGATCGAAGATCCAAGGGTAAAGAAAAGGTTGGTGAACCTATCAAGGTTTATGTGCCTCCTGAGAATGAAGAAATCACTGATAAAAAGGATGATCTTGCTCTGACTTCAAGAAAAGTTCTTAAAACAACCTCTGACATGGCTCAAGTTGTTCAGAGTCAAAAGACAGTAAGTTCTGATATTCCAAAGAAGCAAGTAACCTCTGACATAGCTCAAGTTAACTTGATATCAGAAGTTAGACCAAAGACAGTCCTACCAGGATTCACTAAAGCAAAACAGACTCAACCTTTGAAGACTGCTGCAAGTGGTTTTGAAGCAAGAGTAGTTACTGGAAAGGAAGCAAGAGATAAAACTGGATTGGGAAGTGCTGATGAAAGAAGAATACTGAACACTAACAATGATCCAACTTCCTTGAGTGAACCAGGTATTGGAGCAACTCCTGAGAGATTGAATCAACTGGAATCTGTACAAATGGTTTACCATACCTACTTGAAAGAACACATCTTGTTGTACTTCATAACAAATGGTAGGGTTTATTATATAAGGCGAAATGCCATTCCATTGAAGTATTTTGAAGAATTGGAGCATGTACTATTCTTACTTCAGGTGGATGACAGATTGACAGAAAGTGCTGCAAACTATTTGAAGGATCAGATTCAGAGACAGAAAAGGCTTTATTCTGTTAAGTCAGACAACACATATGTTCCAAAGTACAGAGATCACAAGGGTGATATAGTTGAAATGAAGCCCAATACTGCTAAGATTATAACTACCTTTCTGGGTTACAAGGCTGTGGAATTCAATCTTGAGTCTGATAAAGCTTATTTGATCAGACTGGATCAGGATATAAGAAAATCAAAGATTAATGATCTCAGGGCTGCAATCTTTTAAATTGGTGAAGATAATGCAGAGCTTAAAGATGCTAAAAGGAGGATGATTGATGAACTTAGATATGCTGAGAGATGTTTGTTGAAAAACTATCTCAGAACAACTCCTGACATCAGAGAGATCAGAAGATGAAGCCAAGTCAAGATCTACAACTGATTAAATTCTGATATTTGTACAGACTGAAGCTGTTATCAGAAGTTAAATATTGGTAAAGCTTTAAGGACTGTAAGTTGTAGTTATCTAGTCTAATTCTCATGCATTTGTACTTAATGTTTTTGACATCATCAAATATATGTTAAACTTGTATATTATGCTAATTTACAAGTTGGGGGAGATTGTTAGATATATTTGATAATGTCATGGTTAATATGATTTATGTTTAGTTTTCAGATCTTACTTAAACTGGATAAATCAGTACTTACTGGAAGTCAGGACTTAAGGATATCAGTACTTATATTATCAGGAGATAATCATCAGAAGATGGATATCAGAACTTAAGTGCTGAAGGATGTTCAGATAAGGACAATAGCTGATTAAAGAAAAGAAGATCGAGATAAACATAAAAAGGGATATGCATGAAGAAGGAATTCTATGAAGAATAGAATACTTGGAAGAAAAGATATCTGATTGATATATTTTAGGAAGCAGAATTATATTCCATATCAATTAGCGATTATCTTGTAACTGTGTAGTATATAAACACATACATAGGGTTTACACTATAAGTGTTATTATATTCGAGAAGATTATTCATTGTAACCCTAGCAGCTCTCGTGATATTTGTTCATCACTGAGAGGTAACAGTTCCATACTGTAACAGAGTTTATTGTATCAATAAAGTTTGTTTTCTGTTACTTGAGATATTAAAGTTTGATTTGATTGTACTTTACACTGTATTCACCCCCTCTACAGTGTGTGTGACCTAACATGTACATGTTGTGTTTGATGATAAAAAGATTGAATAACTGAAAAATGAAGGTTTCCATGAAAGCCTCAAATTTGATAATGTTGAGATATATTATGCTGAGAGTGATGATGAAGGTGATTAAGAAGGAATGACAAGAGAATATTCAAAATTGTCATCAAATAAAGGAACAACAGTTGATGCACATAAGGGTGCATCCGTTGAAAAAACAATTATAGCATTCATTGAAAGACGAAATACATCATTCGTTGATGATCATTTTAGGTCATTGTTTGACAGAACCCCATCTTCAAATCAAAGATCCACAAACTCAGGGGGAGTATCATCTAGTCAACACTCAGTCACACATCAAGACACCAGTGAGGCCACCTCATCTAGAGCAAATCTACCACCTCAAATAAAATTGACTAAGAATTATCCATTTGAACTGATCATTGGTGATGCAATATCTAGAGTGCAAACAAGGAGAGCAACTCAAGATCAATGTCTATACAATAGCTTTCTATCACAGGAAGAACCAAAGAAGGTAGAAAAAGCTCTAATGGATCCATAATGGGTTTTATCTATGCAAGAAGAGCTGAACCAATATAAGAGAAACAAATATGGAAGCTCGTACCCAAACCTAAAAACAAGCAATCTATTGCCACTAAGTGGGTATTCGGAAACAAGATGGATGAAAATGGCATAGTCATAAGGAAAAAAACTAGATTGGTTGCCAAAGGATACTCTTAGCAAGAGGGAATAGATTTTGATGAGATATTTGATCTAGTTGCAAGACTTGAAGCTATAAGAATCTTTCTAACCTATGCAGCCCATGCCAATTTCAAACTCTACCAAATGGATGTAAAAAGTGCCTTTCTGAATGGAGAATTGGAGGATGAAGTCTATGTCAATCAACCTCTGGATTTTGAAGACCCCAACTTTCCAGATTATGTTTATTATCTATTGAAAGCACTTTATGGATTGAAGCAAACACCTATAGCCTGGTACGAGACCTTGTCAAAGTTCCTTTTAGATAATCACTTTACTGGAGGTATTGTTGATAAAACTCTTTTCTTTTAATAATATAAATGGCTCTAGTATACTTGTTCAAATTTATGTAGATAATATAATATTTGGATCTACAGATGATAAACTTTGCAAAAAGTTCGCTAAATTGATGCAAAACAGATATAAAATGAGCATGATGGGAGAACTAACTTACTTTCTTGGTTTAGAAATTAAGCAAGTTAGTGATGAAATATTCATTACTCAAACTAAATACATTCATGATCTTTTAAAGAATTTTGACTTAATGGATTGCCCATCTGCAAAAAACTCCCATGGCCACTACCACCAAACTTGAATTAAAGACAACCGAAAAGTTTGTGGACATTTAAAGTTATAGAGGCATGGTTGGCTCACTTTTATATTTGATAGCTATTAGGCCAGATATAATATTTGTTACATTTTTTTGTGCTAGATTTCAAGATGATCTTAGGGAATCTCATTTAGTAGCTATTAAGAGAATTTTCAGATATCTCAAGGGTACACCAAAACATAACATTTGGTATCCTAGAGATTCTAGTTTTGATCTAATTGGCTATTCAGATGTAGACTATGCAGGTTGCAAGATTGACATAAAAAGTACTACAGGAACATGTCAATTTCTAGGAAATAAGCCGGTGTCCTGGTTTAGTAAGAAACAACACTCAGTTTCTACTTCTATAGTTGACGCTGAATACATTGCTGCTGGTAGCTGTTGTGCACAGATTTTATGGATGAGAAATCAAGTATTGATTATGGTCTATATATGGACAAGATTCCAATCCTCTATGACAACACAAGTGCCATTGGCATTACTGAAAATCTTGAGCAGCATTCATGGACAAAGCACATTGACATCAAATATCATTTTATAAGAGATCATGTGATGAATGGTACTATAAAACTTTATTTTGTTCCAAGTGAGCAGCAACTTACAGATATCTTTACCAAGCCACTTGATGAATCAAATTTTACTAGGTTGGTAAGTCAGTTAGGTATACTAACCTACTCTTAAATTACTATTTCTGATGTCCATACAATTTGTGTAACGCCCCCAAATCCGGGGTCAGAGGATTTGGTCGTCACTATAAAACCTCAATCCAAATTAACCTGTTAAATCAAAATGCAAATGCCAGCGGAAGATATTTAGCATCTATGACCCTAAATTAATCCAAAATCTTTTAAGGTTACAGTTCTAGAAATAAGATATCTAAATTCCACAAATAAAATGGATACGTGTCAAATTCTTTTATAGGAGTTTAACATGTGTCCCAAAAATCTCCGGACGCCCGAATTTGACTCGATTTATGCATTTTATCGAACAAAGCTGCGGTTGAAAATGAGCTGAAAAATCATCAATTAAACACCAAAATTCTTGAAATATTCCAGAGTTCATAAAATAAAAGTTTCACAATTTAATACGAATTTTTCAAACACGCAATATACCCGGATTTAACAATTTAACTGATAAACGTACGGGTGAATTTAATACCAAAAATTTCCTTAATAATTTTAAAATTCTCAAAATATTAAAAACTCAATAAAATATGAGTTTCGTAATTTTTGAAGTATCCTCGAATTAAATACTTAATTTACACATAAATGAAATCAGAAAATCATTTAGGGCTAAATAATCACTAAAAAATTGATTTATAAATTTTATAAAATCCCTAAAATATTTATTGTAATTGTAAAACCATAAAAAAAAATTTAGACACATTCCAATTATTTTGGCAAATAAAACTGCAATAAAATCACTTTTAAAAGTGAAATAAACTCATAAAACCCAATAATTTACCACGCAATTCAATCACACACACTAGTAATCACCTATACATAATAACAAAGTAATAACCCACTGACAGAACCCATGTTCATATTTTATTTAATAATTCAGAATCATATTTACATATTGGATCCGAAAATAGATTACTTAGCCGGTAAGTAACTATAAAAATGATACAATTTGATACCAGATTTTAATAATTATCAAAACGGAGCTCTTATACAATATTTTATACAAAAATAGGGTAATAATACCTTGCCTTGCCTTTCGAGAATATGGGTTTTACCGGTCTATAAAATGATTAGCGTATCAAAAATTTTTACGGCGGGGCACGTACGGGTCAAACCGTAATCCGGATTGAAAAAGTTAAAACACGGAAAATATCCGGAATTACCATATTAGATTAGGAAGGAGTTTTCGGAAGAGTTTCGGGTTATAAAAATGCAAAAATGCAAAAATGGTTAAAGTTGGACGATCCCGGCTTTATAAATAGTTTTATAATTACTCAGAAAATAATTAATAAATACCGAAATTATTATAAAATCAGATAATAGTCCAAAAATTATCATAAAAATATCAAAATTATCTATATTTTATTCTGCACATATAAAAATTAAAATACTCAAATAATATCATATATAAACATCCAAAACACCAACTCCAATTACCAGACAATTCACTAAAATTCACATAAAATCACATAAGCCATTTCAAATAATAATAATAATAATAATAATATTTGAAAATATGGGATATTACAATCTACTCCCCTTATAAGGATTCTGTCCTCGGAATTAGCAGAAGATAGTACTAGGGATTTTTTCTTACCAACTTTCCATTTCCCAAATAACCTCAATATTCCAAAATCTCAAATAAATCTTGTATTCCTTGTATAATAAACCTTTTACAGGAGCTTCACGGTGCACCACTGTTCCATCCACATCTTTTGACCAATTTCTCAATAGAATCACTTTTACTGATTGCGAGAAAGAAGAATAGAGAGAAAGATATAGAGAAAGAAAAGAAAGAGAGATAGAGATAAATAGAGAGATAGGTAAAGAAATAGATTGACTTCGTTGTACACCACTGTTATTTTAATCGCATCGTAGTCCACTGTTGCTATTAGTAATTTCATCACGTCACCCTGCTTTGACTTGACCTGGATAACTCAGCTTAACTTGATTGGCATGCATTCGAATATTTGAGATAATAAAAATCATGAATTCCAAAGAGAAGAGAAATTCATGTCATAATGGGACCAAAATCTGAATTTGAGAAAAAGTATTGTTGAAATAAAAGAATAACTGAGAGATCAATATGATCAAATGAACTTGGTATTGCGTGCCTAAAACTACTAAAGGTTGTTAACCTCCTTGTAGTCACAACACACACAAGTGATGGCGGCCCATCCAACTCCTATCACACACACAGGTATACCTTGTGTTCCCTATAGTTAGGGTTGTTCATCTCAGTCAGAATAAAAAAATATCAAAGGAATTCAAAATCAAATGAATAAACTGAAAAGATTTCAAAGCTGATATTTCTGAAGGAAATGAAATCCAGAGAACAAAATTATGGCACCAAATGAGCAAGTGGTGCCACATCACCAAGAAACTATCCATCATATAAGAAAAGTGGAAGTCCAATATCACAACTTGACAGAGCTATCATAACTTGAAAATAGGTTTCATGACAGTCTCTAGCACATTTAAAACACAGATATAATTGAAAATGAGTGGTTAGGGAATATATCCTCTAACAATTACTTCTTTTTGAGAGATGTCAAAATGAATTATAAAAAGAGAAGGTATTGCCAAGGTCTTAATACTTATATCCTTTTTAAACTCTTCGGTTGACTCGCCATCCGATTCTAGACACTTCTTCATGATCCAAGAATATCGATAATCTTCATCATCGTCGAATTATAATAGCCTTGGAAGATTCCACAATAAAAGTTTGCAGCTTCCCGGAGTTCCATCCAGCTGAACACAACCATCTCAAACGAATGCGCCTATCTTAGCTTACTCGTTCGTACTTTATCCAATAGTCCAATAGGAACTCGATATGAGCTCAAGCATCCTCACATAGCTATACACTCTCCAACACACTCTCGTTTCTATTTTACTATAACCTCAGCTCTGATACCAACCTGTAACGCCCCCAAATCCGGGGTCAGAGGATTTGGTCGTCACTATAAAACCTCAATCCAAATTAACCTTTTAAATCAAATTGCAAATGCCAGCGGAAGATATTTAGAATATATGACCCCAAACTAATCCAAGATCTTTTAAGGTTATAGTTCTAAAAACATGATATCCAAATTCCACAAAAAAAAAATTCTCTTTCTTTTAAAATTTTTTTTCCAACAAATCTCAATCTCAACACTTAACCCGCTAGTATAACTTCGAAAAGAAGTGTACTAGGCCCAACTATAAAATAACAAAATTATAATATAATATAATATAAACAACTTTACATAATAAAACTTACACTAGTTCACAAACCCTGGACCAACCACATTCCAAAAGCTTCCTCTTTGCTTCCTCAAATTACGCGGGTATATAGCGCAAGCTAATCCTTACTGGAGGTTAAATTTGAAAACAGGCAAGTATGAGCGAAAGAAATGCTCAGCAAGATCATTATAGAAAATTTAGGGTCGTTTTGATATAAAACTGACATCTGCAATAGCGCATAACATTTTAAAATCATAATTGCTGAATCAGAAAATTTATTTAAGACTCGTATAATTGTTTTTCACTGTACTCAAAACTCTTTTTGATATTTTCGAGCGAAATGCTTCAGCAATACTTTGGATCTTGATGAGAATAAAACTTGTAAAATAGTGTTTACGGAAATATCATAAACAATAATAACATGAAACAATGATTATGGAATGAATCATGAATTTTATTCAAAACCGAACTCTTGATATTAATACTCATGTTGTTGTCATATCAAATTAGATATCAATATGAACTTTGATGCTCACAACATCCCATACTAAAGTCAACATTAATCATGTATACTAGACCACCTTTGATATTTAACAATAACCTAAATATCCACATCAAGTAGAAACTGAATCAAAACGACATTTTACCTTTTATCCAGAACAAAAACATTTGATAAATCATTTATTCTATGAATATCAAAAATGATATGATAATTTAGATTGGGATCATTCTCCGACGGACGTACTATCACATGCTGATCATCCCGTGTGATAGCATTGGTTCATGATTCGTAGAAACTTGTCCCCAAAATACGAGTACTCAAATAAAAAGGAAATATACCTACCTGTGGCAAAAATTGTGTCATAATATTTCATGACACTTAGAAATAGCCCTCCACTGGACCGTCCGTCCCGGTCACTTACGCAATTTGATCCAATCTTAAAACCTTTTATTGAGAAGGGGGTCATAATAATTGACACCCAAAATAATTATATTCCCCCATTTACTTGGGTAGGAATATTCGCAACCAAATCACTTTTCTCAATATCCAAAACATTTATAAATCCAGTAGTTTGATAAGTATAATCACTTAGCTATTCTGAACATAGAATAGCAGAAGAGTGCTTGCATAAAAAGAATCATTTAATTCAGTGATATGTAAAACATTTATTTATTCCGAACAGAGAATAGGGAAAACTATAACGACCGAGAATTTTGCGTCGTAATTAAGAAAGTAAAGTATGTGTTATGTGATGAGATTATGTGATTAAGTGGTGATTATTTGTCTTATCTGTATACTAGAGTTAAGGAGCGTGGATAAAAACGTTCCAATTTAAAGAGTCAGCTTAGAAGTCAAGCTGTGGTTCCGGGCCGTCCGGTAGAACGGAACCCGTCCTAAAATGGAAATTAAATAATATAAAATGTGAATTATATGTGAAGTAAATGAATGAAGTATTTCGTCTTAAGAGACGTGTTGATTGACAAAGGTAATGAGAAGCGTATTCGAAACGCTGAGCGTCGGGCCGTCAGGCTGAACGTGACCCGGTACGCATAAAAAGGGAATAAAGATTAAAGAGGGATAGATTCTATGATCAGACCTGAGTCATTTTGTGACTATATGCGTGTGATTGCTAGACTGTGTGCATGATTATATGTTCTGTGATAATTTCTGTGAATTTTAAAGGAATTATGTGATTTACATAAGGGTTTATTTAACCTTCGTGCATTTTTATAAAATCATCTGAGATAGATAAAAACATGGGATTTGTTCTGTTATCTTCGTAGAGGTCTTAGAGACTTTTTAAAAATGATAAGTGAATTTAATTGTGGGTCTTTGCATTTTTAAATTGATTTTTATGTGGAAAAGGTATTTATTAAAGCGAGTTTGCGAAATTCATATAAAATCAACCGCTCGCTCAAATTCTTATTATGAGTAATGGATGAAAAGCTAATTTCGAGACCTACGCGTTAAAAATGTCATTTTCAATAATTCTCGACTTTCCGAGAGAGAAATATTTTTATTTTGAATTTTGTTACATTTGAGTAAAAAGAGAAACAAAATGCAAATTAGAAAGGAGGTTAGTAGATTACTATTTTACCCTTATTTGGTGGAGTATAAAACACTCCTTTCTTCCCCCCATTTTCTTCTTCTTGCCGTGCACTCACTCTTTTCTCTCCTCTTTTTCTTTCACTCTCTCTCTCACTCGAACAACTCTCTCTCGGCTCTCTCATCAATTTCTCTCGGTATCCTTCCATTTTCCTTGATCAAACTCATCAATTATCCTTAATTCTTCATGATAAACACTTATGTGTAGGTAGAAGTATGTGCATGTGTGTATTGGTGCTTGCATGCCGAAGTGTGTGTGTTTTAGGTTCGGTTTCAAGCCAAGAACCGAGGGCTTGCTTGATTAGTTCATGTTCAGTGATTAACGTGCTGAAATTAGATTGCATGTGGTGTTGTTGCATTGGTTTTGGTTAAGAAATTGGGGGCTCATGGTTGGACACCCTCAAATGAGGGCACCACCGTGAAGCCACCGCCACCGGTGATGAACTCCGGTGAACCGGTGGTGAGTTGTGATGTGAAAACTGAACTCTACACAAAATACACTTTAATTTTAGTAGATGCATGTGGTGCTTTTCTATATAACCGAATGGGTTTATGTTCTTAAAGTGATCAAGTTGGTTTTTGACCATGAAATCAATAGCGGATAGTTGTTAATAAAAAGGTTGAAATTTATAAACTTGAAATGATGCATGCATGTTAAGATTTCTTGAAAATTTGGAAAAGGGTTTTTGGCTTCTTTGATAAAAATCGAGTGGGTGTTTGATTAAATGATTCCTTTGATTGTAAATGAATGTGTGCATATGATTGTGTTTAGAAAAATCAAAAATTGAGGTTGCATGTGAATCTTTGCTTCGGGTTTTGTGGACTTTTGCTTCGGCTTTTGTTAATAAAGAAGAGGGAATCGATTTTTGTGGGTTAATCTTGTTGAATACTAAGTTTATGTGGCTTAAACGTGATTGCATGTTAGTTTTAAAAAGGATCAAGATGTGCATGTCCTTGTTTGGTTCTTGGATTGTGAATTTTGAATTTTTGCCGAATAGAAAATGGGTTTAAAAGAGATTAATTTGTGATTAAGTGAATGCATGCATGATGATTGAATAATTTGATTAAAGTTGAGTCATTAGGTGATGTTTGGCTTTGTGCTTCGGAAATCTTGATGAGAATGAGTTAAATGACTAAGTTAAGGTTTAAATCAAGTCGAAAATGTGATATAAGACTTTGCATGTCAAGATTGATCTTTGCATGTGTGTTTTCTTGATAAACCCGAATGGGTCTTAGGCTTAAAAAGAGAATTGAGTTGATTTTTGCTAAAAATCTTAGTGACTAATGAGAACTTGCTTGCATGACCATGATTGAGTGGTGTTTATGTTCGAAATTTGTTAATAAAGAAAATGGTGCTAGTTTAAATGTTGGATCATGCTAGAACTAAAGTTGTATGGTGTGATTTTTGAGAAATTTGATTGTATATGTATAATTATGGTTCAGATTTCTATGATTAAAAGAAAGGAGAGTGGTTCTTTAAAGGTTGTTAATTGAGATACGTGTTTATGTGAATTAAAGTGAGTATTTGATTGATTTTATGGTGGTATTTGCAATTAGGCCGAATAGGCCATATGAACTTAAGGTCAAAACTTGGTTTTTGATAATCAAATATGAAATGATTGGATGCGTATATGTGAATATCTATGGATTGTTTAGTCGATTGTATTATGTGGTTCGAATTTAAGAAAAAAAAGGGGGGGAATGAAGTCGATTGATATAAGTGATAGTATGCACGTAAATGTTTGGTTGTAAATGGGTCTAGTACTCGTAAAAGAGTCGTGTTAGTTTGATTTGAGAAATAGCCTAGGTCAAGCGAGTATGCTTTGATTGCTAGGTATATAAGGATATGAAAACTATGAGACAGAATTGTGCTATGTGCTACGTGCTGTGTGCTTATTTGTATAAGCTATATTCGTATGTTCGAGAATATAATCGAGTTATCGTATAGAGTGATCGTTCCGAGAACGAGAGTTGAGAATCTCATTAAGATTTTGGTTTTTATTGTAGATTCGGAGCGTGAGGGCATTCGGGCTAGGAAAGGGAAAAGTATACTAGGTGGCAGTAGTTCAACCCTCAGGAAAGCAATTTCAGGCAAGTAACTCTGATTACTTGTGTAAATGATTATAAAGGAAATGTTGTTCATACCATGTAGAGTATTGAACTGTTAAAGTATGAAACCCTTGCTTTATGAAACCCTGATATTGATTTGAAGTACCCTTTGTTCTTGATAACCTGTTATTGATAATCCTATTGATTTCACCCGTTGATAATCTGCCTTTCTGTTCAAGTTTCCTATAATGCCATGATCATATTGAACCTTTAATTATCTTGGTTAACTCTGTTTAATGATACCCTGTTTCTCTTGATCGCCCTAACGATCCCTAAGTTATTTCTGATCCTTCAAATTTAGTACCTTATTAACCTTGATACAGAATTCTTGAGAATTGTTCCTTGCGTATCTTTGATTCACTCCCAGAACTTTGTTTCTTTAAAAATCTGAATTAAGAATGAGTTTCGACTTGAAAGAGTCCGAATGATTTCAAAGGCTTGGTAATGATAAAATGAATTTTAGAAAACCTATTGTTTTCCAACTCAAGGTTTTCCAAATGAATTCCTGATGGATTGGATTGAGACGTAAGAGGCTAGTGGG
>NW_027417359.1:0-106784 GCF_009905375.1 Apium graveolens
ACAAATAGGAGGGCTAATTGTAAATATTTCATGCCTTGTAATTTGTATAAGTGAAGAAGTGTCAACGGATATTGAAGACCTTCAACGGATAAGAAACAAAGCTTCAACGGATGTCTCTAATGCTTCAACGGATAATATCGATCAACGGATAAGTGCTTCAACGGATAAAGCTTCAACTGCTAGAGCATCAATGGATAAAGCCATCAACGGATGAAAGCTTTAACGGATGCTCAGTCTCATAGCAGTTGATAGTGACAGTTAACAAAGCTGACAGAGGCACATGGATTGACAGAGATGTGGTAGCCTATTTCAGGAACAGCAGAAAAAGCAGCCATTTTTAGTCTGGTTCAAAATGGAAAGTCAACAGATAATTCCATATTACACTGGATAAAAATGGAATAGAAACAAGTGGAGAACTATTTTCTTATTGTACTTTATCTTTGTCTTCACTTGTAAACTTGGTGATATATAAACCAAGTAGTAGCTAGTAATTAGGTGTGAATTTTCCCTGAGCTGTTTAGAAATATCAAGAGAGAAAATCATCTAGTTTGTACTAGGAAGCAGCTGTGATTTAATTTTGAATCACAGATTTTCTGAAATAACACATCTCTGGTGGAACAACAAATCCACCAGAAAAGTTTTTAATTTCTTTGTGTTCATTTCATTTGTGTTTGAATATATATCTGTCTGCATCAGCTCCAAGCAATTCACACACATTTGATCACTCAAACACTTAGCCTTACAAACTGCTCAAAACTTGAAAAAGTTTTGAGATTTACATTCAACCCCCCTTCTGTAAATATCATTGTTAGTCCACTGGGAATAAAAGAATCCATTACTTGTCTTTTCAGCAAAGCAAGTGCAGTTGAAAGTTGGCTATGGCACAAGAAGCTGTCCCATTTGAATTTCAAGACAATGAATGATCTAGTCAAAAAGGACTTAGTTAGAGGAATGCCTCTAGTTGAATTCACAAGGGATGGACTGTGTGATGCTTGTCAGGAAGGAAAGCAAAAGAAAGTATCATTCAGTAAGAAGCTTAAATCTGCAATTGATGAACCATTACAACTGCTACACATGGATCTCTTTGGACTAGTCAATGTATTGTCAATTTCAAGAAAAAGATATTGCCCAGTGATTGTAGATGATTTCTCAAAGTTTTCTTGGGTTTATTTTCTTGGATCAAAGGATGAAGCCAGTGAAATCATTATCAATCATATCAAGCAAGTCAACAATCATCCTGATTTCAAAGTAAGGAATATTAGGAGTGACAATGGAACTGAGTTCAAAAATTCAACCATGAAGTTGTTCTGTGAAGAAAATGGGATCATGCATGAGTTCTCAGCTCCAAGGACCCCACAACAAAATGGTGTGGTGGAAAGGAAGAACAGATCACTAATTGAAGCTGCAAGGACAATGCTTGAAGAGTCAAAACTCCCAACTTACTTTTGAGCTGAGGCTGTTAACTGTACATCTTACACTCAGAATATTTCTCTAATCAATCAGGCAAAAGGCATGACTCCCTATCAATTATTCAAGAGAAGAAAACCAACTTTAAACTTTTTGCATGTCTTTGGTTGCAAATGTTACATCTTAAGGAATCAATCTGATCACAAAGGAAAGTTTGATGCAAAGGCTGATGAAGGAATTTTTGTTGGTTATTCTGCTGGAAAATCATATAGGGTCTACAACCTAAGAACCAACATTGTCATGGACTCTGTGCATGTTGTGTTTGATGATAAAAAGATTGATGGACTAACAGATGAGGGACATCATGAAGGACTCAAATTTGACAACATTGAGATATATTGTGATGATAGTGAAGATGAGAATGATAAAGAAGGCATATCAAGAAGAATTCAGAATCTGCCTTTGGATAATGCACAGAATGCTGCATCCGTTGAAAGTCATAATTCAGCTTCCGTTGAAAGAAGCAATGCAGCATCCGTTGAAAGACAAAGTGCATAATCCGTTGAAGTTCATAATGAAGCATCCGTTGATCACAGTCTGTCAACTAGATAATCAATTCACTTCATCAGTTGAAAGAGCTCCCAATTCCTTTCAAAGGATCAGCAACTCAGGGGGAGTTTCAACCAATCAACATTCTATCTCACATCATGACAATACTGAGGCAATCTCATCTAGAGCTAATCTACCACCTCAAAGGAAATGGACCAAGAATCACCCTTTTAAACTGATCATTGGTGATGCTACATCTAAAGTGCAAACTAGAAGGGCTACTCAAGATGAATGTCTGTATAGTAGCTTTCTATCACAGGAGGAACCTAAGAGAGTGGAAGAAGCACTATTGGATCCAGATTGGAATTTAGCGATGCAAGAGGAGCTAAACCAATTTGAAAAGAACAAAGTATGGAAGCTGGTACCCAAGCCAAAGAACAAAAGTTCTATTGACACAAAATGGGTTTTCAGAATCAAGATGGATGAAAATGGCATTGTCATAAGGAATAAAGCCAGATTGGTTGCTAAAGGCTATTCTCAATAAGTAGGAATAGATTTTGATGAAACATTTGCTCCAATTGCCAAACTTGAGGCCATCAGAATCTTTCTAGCCTATGCAGCCCATGCCAATTTCAAAGTCTATCAAATGGATGTCAAGAGTGCATTTCTAAATGGGGAATTGGAGGAAGAAGTTTATGTAAGCCAACCTCCGGGATTTGAAGATCCAAACTTTCCAGACTATGTGTATTATCTGTTGAAAGCACTCTATGGACTAAAGCAAGCACCTAGAGCCTGGTATGAGACTTTGTCAAAATTCCTTCTAGATAATCACTTCACAAGAGGTACTGTTGACAAAACTCTCTTCTTTAGAAATGTTAATGGCTCTAAAATACTTGTTCAAATTTATGTAGATGATATTATATTTGGATCTACAGATGATAAGCTTTGTAAAAAGTTTGCTAAGTTAAAGCAAAGTAAATATGAAATGAGCATGATGGGAGAGCTAACTTATTTTCTTGGTTTACAAGTTAAACAAGTTAGTGGTGGAATTTTCATTAGTCAAACTAAATACATTTATGATCTTTTAAAGAAGTTTGACTTAATGGATTGTTCATCTACAAAAACTCCCATGGCCACTGCCACCAAGCTTGAATTAAACAAGGCTGAAAAGTCTGTGGATATTTCAAGTTATAGAGGCATGGTTGGCTAACTTTTATATTTAACTGCTAGTAGACCTGATATAATGTTTTCTACATGTCTATGTGCTAGATTTCAATCTGACCCTAAAGAATCTCACTTAGTGGCTATTAAAAGAATCTTCAGATATCTCAAAGGGACTCCAAATCTAGGAATTTGGTACCCTAGAGAGTCTGGTTTTGATCTAATTGGCTACTCAGATGCAGATTATGCAGGATGTAAAATAGACAGGAAAAGCACAACTGGCACCTGTCAATTTCTAGGGCACAAGCTTGTGTCATGGTTCAACAAGAAGCAAAATTATGTTTCTTCATCAACAGCTGAAGCTGAGTACATTGCTGCTGGTAGTTGCTGTGCACAGATACTATGGATGAGGAATCAACTATTTGACTATGGTTTGATGGTTGACAAAATTCCTATATTCTGTGATAACACAAGTGCCATTGCCATTACTGAAAATCCAGTGCAGCACTCAAGAACCAAGCACATTGACATCAAGTACCATTTCATTAGGGAACATATGATGAAAGGTACAGTGGAACTTCATTTTGTTCCAAGTGAAAAGCAGATTGCAGACATATTTACCAAGCCACTTGATGAATCATCATTCACAAGATTAGTAAGTGAGCTAGGTATGCTTAATTATTCATAAATTTATGTCCTCTATATAATCTGTCTTGAAGCCTGAAATGAATTTGCTGCAAGAACAAAGTTGGCTTTTAGTAAAACTTATTCTATCAACGGATATTCCCCATCCGTTGAAAGCCAATATTGTTCTATGAACGGATGATCATTATCCGGTGAAAGACAAATACATTTCTGGTAATTTTATCCCTCAACGAATAAAATAGTGTTGATCATCAATGGATAACTATTTACCTTATCCGTTGAAGTGTCACATCAGTTACTTTAAGTGAGTCACAGCCGTTGATTCTTTTACTTAACCGTTGATACAGATATACACTATTGTATATATTTGTGTTAAAGGCAGTTTTCAGAATTTCTATAGTTTTCTTTATTCTTAAACGGCTGTAATTTGCTTGAAAGTATCATTTAATCATTTTATTTACGTTTTAATTCAAGAAAGTATAAAAGCCCATTGAATTCTAATTTTCACTTTACGCTTTCTTGCAATTTTTATTCTCCTTCTCTCCCAAAATTCTCAAGTTTTTCTCTGCAACCTCTACTCACAACAATGGCACCAGTAGTCAAAATTATGTCTCAAATAGGATTTGTTTATGAAAAGAATAATTTCGTAGCCTTGGTTGAAAAGAATGAAGCTCATTCTGATTATCACAAGATGATGGACTTCATAAAAAACTGCAAACTAAGCTATGCAATGCTGGAAGCCCCAACCATCTACTGTGAGGTGATTGAGGAGATTTGGACAACTGCAGAGTTCAACTCCACAGATATGACTATTGCCTTCTCTCTCAAAGGTAAGGATTATTGCATTAACTGTGATGATATACAGTCTTGCTTTAAGCTGCCTGAGAATAATGCCATGACACCACACACTGATAACGATGTATCTGCTATGTTAGATTCCATAGGCTATGCTTTTGATTCTGCTTGTTTAGGTAGTATTAGAAGGAAAGGGCTTAGGAAAGAATGGAGTTTTCTTGGAGATGCCTTTATTAAGGTTTTCTCTGGGAAGATTAGCAATTTTGATGCCATAACTTCATCTCTTGTTAATATGCTTTATATGCTAGTTTCTGATAGGTACTTTAATTTTAGCAACTGTGTCATGCTAGAATTAGGTTCCAGATTAGGTAACAAAGCTAATAGACCACATAACATCTATTATGCTAGATTTTTTATGTTATTGGCTAACCATGTTGCTGAAGGATTGGTTATATCAAATGATGAGAATAATAAACTCAAATGCTGGGCACAAGAGAAAAGGGTCCTTGCAGACCTTTTGAGAATGAACCTCAACAACCAGGTGCCATTGGTATATTTTCCAATCATGAATGCACCACAGGTAAGTGAGGTAAACACTTCTATAACTCCTACTATTTCCAACCCCATTGTTTCTTTGTCTTCCAGTGTGGCAATGGAATCTGTGTCTTTGTCCAAATAGGTTCCTACCAAAGCCACCAAAACTAAAGTTTCAAAACTCAAGTCAAAGAAAACTACCTCTGTTGTTTCTCAAAAGACAACAGTTGTAACAACTACCATAAACCCTGAAGGGAGTGAACAGGGTGTGAGTGGTGAGGGGAGGGGTGAACATCAAGAAACCCCCCAGGATAAGGTGGGAGAGGTGAGTGGTACCCAAGCCAGCCAAGCCACAGTCTCTCAAAAGACTGTGGTGGTTCAAAAGGAGTCAAACACATCCCTAGTTGCATCCTCCCAAAAGGGTGCAACTATTGAAAATAGTCCCCAACCAGGGACACAGACCAAAAGAGGGAGGCACACTGAAGCCACACATTCACCAATTAAAGCCTTTTCGAGGAAGAAGAAGGCCAAGACCCTAGTTTCCACACAAGGGGCACACACAACACAGATACATCCACCTGTATCTGTGCCTTCTCAAATTCAGCTTGATGTGATTCCAGAAAATGTGGAGTCACAACCCCATTCTCCCATAATAGAAACACACCAATCATCAAACTCTCCATCACCCTCTTTGGATGTGGATATGATATCCACATCAATTCCTGATTCTCTCTCATTAAAACTCAGGGAGGAGCTCCACTCAAAACCTAATGATCATCATCTTTTAGATGATTTATTGGATCATCAGCCAATTCTTTCAGATTTAGTTGAAGAATCTGTGCCACCTCACTTAAAATCAATTCACACAGATTCAACAATTATGTCACTTTCTATATCTACATCTTTTTCCTTCTTCAACGGATATCTCTCATCCGTTGACAAGTGGTTGTTCTTCAACGGATAAGCTTAACAGCAGTTATCCGTTGATACCATCAGTTTCCACTTCAACGGATACTCCCTATCCGTTGATGGTCTCTACACACATAACAGAAACAATTCCAACTGTAGAGGACATGGTTACTGTACAATCACTTTTAGGTTTGAGGGAAGGGTGTGATCTTTTGAGTGAGAGGTTGGGTTGCTCCCAGGAAAAAGGAGAGGTTGAGAGTCACCATATGCATGCTATTTCTTCCAGCATGGCAAAAGTGAGTGAGAGGAGTGCCACCTTAGCAGGTGAGGGTGAGGGTGTGAGGGTGTGTGTGAGCCAGGGGGAGCCCCTGATACAAAAAAATAGAGAAAATGAGAGAAAGGCAGGTACAGAAGCTATAAAGGTGGATTCAGCCATTGCTAGTGAGTCAATAAAAGTCGATGATGCAGAAAAGGAAAGACAATTTCAGCAACATTACAAAGCTGTAATTGATAACATTTCCTTGGATGCTGACACTTTTACTCATCCTGTTTCAGCCTATCAATTATTGGCTGCTCAAGGCAATGTGGAGGCAAAACAGACTTTAAACATTATACACACTTCAGAATCTCTTCTCAGAGACAAAGTTGCTGTTAACAGGCTGCCTTCTCAAGCTGGTGAGCCATCTGAAGAATTTGGAGTAAATCCTAATGATGATGACTCTGATTCTTTGGATGAGAGCATGAACTTAGGGGGAGTAGCAGGCCAAAGTTCTGTTCCAGATCTTCCAGAATGGGCATGGGCAAAAGCATCAACACCAGGAGAGTTTGGTGTCACTTTGGTCAGACAAGTCATGACAATTCAGAAGGCCCTTCAGGAGACTACAGATGCTGGTACCAAGGCAATTCTTCAAGCTCATCTAGACTCTCTGCATCTCTTGTAGTTGCAGCAAATCAAACAGAATCTAAGTGTGGATGAACTCAAGCAGGACATTGTTGATTAGAAATCCTACAATGCTGAGAAGTTGGATTCAGTCATACCTTATGGTACTATGCAAGATTTGTTGGGGAGACTGAGGAAAGAATCTGATGCTAACAAGAAGCTGGCCATATTGGAAACCAGAATTCAGATCATTGAAGACTCTATGGTCACCATTCTTCAGAATCAACAAACTCAAACAATTCTACTCATGTAGCTGGCAAAAGCACAAGGCTTGACCCCTACCCTTGATGATAACAAAAAGGGGGAGAATAAAGGGAAAGGGGAAGGAGAGCCATCAACAACAGTTCAAATATCTCAAGTGCTAGTTCATGCCATCACCACTTCTCCAACTATTCAAATCAAAGGAAAGCTTGATGGAATTGATCTAATCCAGATAGCAACAGCTGAATTGCAAGTCAAAGAGCAAAGGAAGAAGATTGATGAAAAGATGCAACAAATTTTTGGTTCTACAACTTCTCAATCACAATCTGTGAAGCATAGCACAAAAGTGGAATTAATTATTATGGAGCTCAAGCCAATAGGGAAGAATAAGGTTGGAGAGACTTCTTCCAAGAATTTGAAATCTATGGTTCTCAAGCCAAACAACAGATCCAATATGGACTCTACAAAGAATCCTCTAAGCCTTGCTCAGATGAAAGGAGTGGATTTTCCTCTTCCAAAGCCTGATGAAGACAAGCTTTTGGGTAGAAGTATCACAAAGCACAAAGAGACCATGGATGTGGCTGTAAGGAGGAACATGGCTATTATCTTCAGAGAGGGAAAGAACATATATGTGATGCAAGGACATCCCAAATTCTCAATAGCCAAGAGGGAAGAAACCAGAAGGTTGAAGGAAGAAGCCAAACAGCTAAAGGCTGACAAAAGAGCACAAACAAAGCTTGAAAAACAGCTAAAGTCAAGTCAGGCTGAAGAACAGAAAGAAATTGAAGACAAAAGTGAAGATGAAGCTATGGGGGACATGGTTGATACTGATATGGAAGAGAGAAGTAAGGAAAGAGAAGAATGGCAGAAAGGGAACAGAAAGAAGGCCAATGCAAAGAGAAAGATGGTAGATAAGACCGAAGAAACCCAATCAAAATCCAAACCACTACCTTCTATTCCTGAACCCATTGTGCCTGACCCCTTCATGAACATTCATGGTGAAACAATCATTCCCAAGGAGGAACCAATTGATTGGGACACCATCAAATTGCCCACATTCCTAACCTCTTCTCCACCATCAAAGAAGCTGAAAAGAAGAATCAAATCAACACCCTCTAAAGCCTCAATCAAATTCACACAGAAGCCTAAGCCTAAGCCTCAAGCCTCTAAGGATGATTATGTTCACATCTGTGACATAAAAGAATTTTCAGACATTGAACTCTATCTGGATGAGCTGGAGGAAGGAAGGGGAATAGCTGCCTACAGGCAGCTACCAGAAAGACTAGTGTTCAAATACAAAGGAAGGAAGGGGAATAGCCTCTTTACAGAATTCTGAATAAAGGCTACTCTACCTTGATTAGAGTCTACTCAGCCATACAAAGGGATTTTGGCTTTACCAGGACTGCCAAGACTGAGATTCTCAACAAGATTGCCAACATAAGGAAAACTTGGAGGGAGCCCAATGCCTTGCCTAGAACATTACTCATTCAAGAAAGATGAATTATAGTTCACAAATTACCTCATTGGTTGATGGAGTTCAGAGACAACAAAGGCGTCAGAAGATTTTTCAGAATTGAAGATCAACTCAAGATTGCCAGTAATGAAACTCTCAAGGATATGCCATCTAAGTTGGACATCAATGAAGAAGATGAAGCTGAATTCTACAGACAACTTCAACTTCAAATAGAGGAGAATGACAGGAGGCTCGGAAAGAAAACAAGGGATCAAAGGAAAAGAAATTAATCTGCTCAGGCTTAAGGAGCACCCTTGGAAACAATGTAATTCTTCAATTCCATCTCAGCATACACATTTTTGCAGCACTTTTGAATTTCTGCTTTATTACAGTTTATATATATTTGTCAAGTGTTTTGTTATCATCAAGCTAAACCCAAATTTATGCCTACAGTTCTAGTAGACATAAACAGGGGGAGATTGTTAGGAATATGTGTATTAGTTTGATGATAAGTTAAACAAAACACTTAAGTATAAATCTAGTATTTGTAGCCTCAACAGATAAGACCATCTTGGCTATCCGTTGAAGGAGTAGCTTTACTTAACAATAAGTTTAGTATTGTAGCACATTTCATTCTCTGGATTCAAGTTGTAATTCTTAGATGTTGTAGGAAAGTATCAGTCATGTTGACTACTAGTGGATATGCAAATAGGAGGGCTAATTGTAAATATTTCATGCCTTGTAATTTTGTATAAGTGAAGAAGTATCAACTGATATTGAAGACCTTCAACGGATAAGAAACAAAGCTTCAACGGATGTCTCTAATGCTTCAACAGATAATATCCATCAACGGATAAGTGCTTCAATGGATAAAGACTTCAATTGATAATGCATCAACGGATAAAGACTTCAATTGATAACACATCTCTGGTGGAACAACAAATCCACCAGAAAAGTTTTTAAGTCCTCTGTGTTCTTTACATTTGTGTTTGGATATATATCTGTCTGCATTGGCTTCAAGCAATTCACACACACTTGTTCTCAGAAACACTTAGCCTTAGATACTTCTCAAAACTTGAAAAAGTTTTGAGATTTACATTCAACCCCCCTTCTGTAAATCTCATTGTTAGTCCACTGGGAATAACATAATTAAACAATTATATTAATATTAGCTAAGATTAATAAAGTATTTTTTTATTATTAATTTTGTAAACTATACTAATTAGTAACTGATAATTTTTTATTAATAAAAAATCTGAGCATTATTTAAACTTAAAAGTTAATTAATTTTTTTTTTAAAAAAGATGAAAGTTTGGACTCTCGTTGGGCTCAATCAGGTGGGCTCTCACCTTTCAATTGAACTACATTAGCTTAATGATTATATACACTAGGTACACCAAAATGCCCATTCTCAACTCCACAGCGTAGATCCGAGGAGTTTGGAAAACCCTAGAATTTCTTTACTCTCTGTCTCTCAAAATCCCTCTCCTCTCTCGTCAATTTCACAATCAGGTACTCTCTCTCTATCTCTCTCTCCCCCCCCTTTGTCTCTCTTGATCTTATACTCTGCTTTTATAACTTTTGTTTTTATATTTTTTCAGATCTTTAATACGTTTTTGTATATGAACCCTGATTCTTTTGATCTATATTTCAGTAACTATTGCCATTTGGGGACCCAAGATTATGTATTGCGCTTGGAAGAGTTGGCTCACTCTGGGGTTCTATACTCACTATGTTTGGGTTCTCTTTGTTTGTGCAAGTTGCTTCTGGTCTTAAGTTTGGAGTGGTCCCTTTTGTTTCCAACAAGTTTGTTAAACATTGGACATAGAGTATATTATATGAGGTTTGTTAAACAAAAATTACGATACTGATAAGCGGACTATTAACGTGTAATGAT
The DNA here is from genome assembly GCF_009905375.1 of Apium graveolens. Taxonomy (NCBI): domain Eukaryota; kingdom Viridiplantae; phylum Streptophyta; class Magnoliopsida; order Apiales; family Apiaceae; genus Apium; species Apium graveolens. The sequence continues at coordinate 10,492 of NW_027417359.1, forward strand.
AAATCTCTTACCTAGTTTCTTATTTGAGGGAAAGTTGTAAGTTGTGTCAATTAAGTTCTACATCTTTGTGGATATGAAATTTGAGGATTGTTCAATGATGATATGTAGGATTTGTAGGTTGTTTATTTTGTAAATTATGGGACTGAATTGGACTGACAACTTTGAACACATGGAAGTACCCAATTCCACAGGTATGATGGTCCATTATGTCATTCCTGGTTATCATTTTTTGGGCATCTTGTAACATGTCTTACTCTCACTTTTGCAATATTTGGCTACAAGTGTTTTTGTTACGTAGACAACTTGATGATCTCACCCATTACTGCATTTTCGCCTTCGGCCCTATGTCCCTGATTTCAGGATACAAATATATCACACAAGTCACTCAACCATTTTTTCTTACGAGAACATGGGAGTGGGTTGGAGTCATTTTCCCCGAATATATATCAAGTAGGTCAATAATTCTTTTTAACTTTATCTCAAAATAAGTGAGGACGACCAAAAGAAAAATAATGTGAAGCATAATTTTTTTATTTGAGTGTTTGTTTTTTGGGTTGGGTACAAACACTTTGAAGAAAAGAAATGAACATTAAACAATTTAGAAGGTCCCTTTGAGGAACAACAAGTTTTTTGAATAGACCCACAGAAGGAGTTGTCAAATCTGTACTCAGATTATTATCTTTATCAAATTTGTACTGAAATTATTTTCTTTGATGTATTCTCCATATTTTCGTATTTTCCATTTGTCCCTGCACTCTGCACGCCACAGAAATAGTTTATGACTTCATGTATGGCTTCCTAACAATGCCCTAGTTAACCCAAGGACAAGTACATACACTGCATGATTTGTACCCCTGTTATGTTCCCCTAAAGCAGTGCTTTATTTGCACTACAAGAAATTTGCAATCACACAACACCTATGAAACAACGGTCGATAAAAAAACCGCTGCCCCAAATTAGTAGACAACTGTGAATTTTCATTCCTCGAAAAACTGTTATTGGACTACATGTAGAACAATTGTTATAGATGTATTTTAAAAGACTTGTCTATGTGGCATCCACTTATCGAGCTAGACAACAGTTCTTATACTGCATTATTGTCATACATCTTTAACATAACAGTCTAAAATCGTTGTTAATAAGCTAAGTTATTGTAGATCAGACAATGGTTTTCGACTAAATGTTGTGTAATTTATACAGGTGTTTATTATAACCCTTGTCTTATTGAACATCAGACAATGGTTTTTACATACCATTGTTAAAAGGAAAGCTCATAAACAATGGTTATTAGTAGTGTTGGGTAAATGAGGTTCAAACAACCGGTCTTGTGTCTTGTTGCCTGAACACCTTATTTAGATGATTATTTTATACATTATGACAGTAACCGTTGTCTGTTGAGTAATGGTAAAAAAATAAAATTGACTAGCATATATGCAAGTCCCCACAAAACAAATCCAAAACCATTTAACCCAGAAATTTCCAAACCATGAATCATTCAACCAACAAACTAACAATCAAAAAATCATGAGCCAAATCAAAAACCAAAAATACTACCTCAAATGGATGAGTTCAACTATTAAACTAAAAGTTTGGTGATAAATACATACAAATCAAAGTGTACTCTCTTTATAGTAATACAAAGCTGCAAAATGCAATCTCCATTTCATGGAGACCGCATTTTGCAGCTCTTGCATTACTATAAAGAGAGTAAACCTGGACACGTATGCATTCATCAACAAACTAAATATTTTTACAAATTTACAAGTTCATCTATGAATTGAAAAATACGCAAATTAATCACAATGATATACTACTACATGTCGAGTGAAGAGCCTCCGGTAATTGGTGTGAGGTAATTGTCATCATCATTGGTTGTGCAGAAATCTTGATGGTTGATTGTGATGCCTGGAATTGCGTCGGCTATTTTCTTAAATAACCAGGCCATGTTCTCCTGCACCTTCCTCTTTACTCATCTGCACCTTGTCTTGGTCTTGCAACAGTTTTTCTTTAGCCAGTTTCTTGAGCTTAACCTCAAGATCTTTACTCATCTTCCTCTTGTACATTTTCAGCAAATGTAATACACTCTTCTATAATTGGTTTCTCTCCCTCCCTGAAAATTTAAATAGGATAATGTTGTAGATGAATGTCTGGATAAAATTGTAAACAACCTCAATGGCTACCTGTAGCATTATAATTTTCTAAGTTTAACTACAGAAATGCATTATTTCTTAAGACAATTTGATGTAACTAAACATTCCTCATAAAACAGTTAATGAACCTGAATAGTAAATCATAAAATCCCTTAATAAAATTAGCTCATGCAATTAAGAAAAGTAGTATTCAAATTTACAAGCAACATTTTTGCGTTAGTGATTTCTTTAGGAAAAAATCTTAAACATATAATAACCAAACACATAACAGAATAAAATCTTGCTTATAAAGAGTGTCTATAATATTTGCTTCCTTGGAGATTAGAAATAATTAATACTAGAATTTTACAGTTAATATTTGTAGGTACATATAAAGTAATGGAGTCCTAATAACTCACAAGCTTTTCTAGATTAGTTCTTCAAATGGAGTCTTGGAGCGTTCCGTACACACATATCTACACTTGTGGTAGTTCAAATTTACATAATTTCGAAGTCCGGAGAAGAGATTAACAATGATTTGAGATTACAGGCTTCTTAATTTTGAAGTCTGGACAAGAGAATTAAATACGGCGCTGAAACACATTTTTATGAATTTATAGTTACAAACAACATAATTGCGTGTGGAATACGCAATGTTGGACTTACAATTATGGTTAGAGCGCTGAAGACACATAATTCCAGATTCAAGCTTAGAGGTAGGATAATTTAATAGTGAGTTGGCAAAAGGGAGAACTTTAAACTGCATTCTAGTAAGTGAACAATATTGTATGCAAACAAGTCCCGAATAAGCTCTATGCATTATGTCCATCAGAGGTAAGTTTAAGAAGAACATCAAAAGGCTGTAGTCAAGTCGTACAGTACCTAAAGGAACTCCAAATGTCACAGCGAAGGATCTCTAGGCAGGAACGTAACCTTGTTATGGCATTACCACGCAGATCAGACACGTTGAATTCTAATACCAATTGCAGCCAACAAACCTTAGTATCATATCAAGAACCTTCAAAATATGCAAAACATAAAATAAGATATGATACACAGACTAATAACAAGATGAAATAACCATTCCACAGTGCTAACAACTCGACACTTGAAACTTCTTCGAAGAAAGTGAATAAAAAAGGAAATAAAACCTAGGGCTCAAAATGGTCTCTATCAGAATCTGACTCAATGTCTTAAGCTTGACAATCTACAAGTTGTATCAAAAGATGGAAGATTATATAAAAAAACATCATTATTGTATGCTTAAACAGAGACATATGTACCCACATATACAAACACACACGAAGGTTTATATCTATGATGAAAAAAAATTAATTAACATATAGTTAAATAAAATAATTAAATATTAAAAAAAAATTACCAGTGTTGTGTTTTGTGTTGTTTGTTTTGAGAGTGGAGATAGTCGAGTGTATTAAGAGTAGAGAGAGTCGAGTGCTTCATACTAAAACACAACACCGCTCTAAATCAACATCACAAAAACGTCAATAACATACAATCTTTAATCCTCCAATTGAGGAAATATAAAATAACACAAAATCAGGGAAAGACATGGTGGTGTAGTACCTTAAAGTAGAACCACAATCTTATTTGACCCCAATTCCAATTAAAAACCCTAGCTCAAATTCAAGAGATTTTAAAAAATTTCCCCCAAATCAACATGAACCCTAATCCAAAGTTAAGAAGAGAAGATGTTTTCACATCAATTACCTGAAAGAAAGAAGAGAAGTCCCAGTGATGATCTTGTTGGATTTTAATCGCAGCGGAGGCATGGTAAAACACTTTTACACATATAAAATCCAAATAAAAGCATATAAATCGTGGTAAAAACATAGGGATCGATTACTAACCTTTAATATACGATCCAAAAGCAACGATCGGAGATCCTTAGCAGCTGCTCCTAAAACGTGAAGCACTCCACCGGTATCCACCAATAAAACGACGTTAAGGAGGAGGAGGAGGTGGAGAGAATTAGGTTTTATAAAATTTTTGGGTTAGAATAAAAATAGGGTTTATAATAGTATATTTATAGGCAAAATTTTCAGCTGAAATTTTACCATAAATATTATTATTATTATCCCATTTATTATTCTCATTAATAATTAAAACACCTTTTAATTATTAATTCTTTTTCTAAACACATTAGAAATAATTATCTCTCTTGATTTAATTTCCAAAAATTAAATCCTTTAATTATTAATATTAAGAACTTTTCTTAATTAATTTATAATCAATTAAATCTCATTTAATCAATTATTAAATTTGCCAATTAATTATTTATTTTATAAATAAATAATTATTAGCCATTATTAACTAATTCCTCCACCATTAAATCATTCTCTTTTTATGGTGTGACCCTGTAGGTTCAATATTAAGCCGGTATTAGAAATAAATAATAATAAAACTATTTTATCGTTACTTATATAAATTCTCTAATTTATTAAATATGATTAATTAATTAATCATATTTATTCTACATCGTGAGGGATACTTCTCAGCATATCGCGACTATCCGGATAATACGAATTCACTGCTTAGAATACCAAGAACCTATTCAGTGAATAGTTACTATACAATAAACTCTTTCTACCCTACAATGTCCCAATTAAATACAAGGCATGAATCTCGTGTCAAGCCTATCTAATTTAATCACTTGCTTACCATTTACTATGCTTAGTTCTATGCAAATTAGAAACTCCTTTCTAATTTCATTCACTCTGGCCAGAGATTCCTGAACTAGCATAAGTGGATCAGCCTTGAACATTCGCTTCCTTCACTGGAAGGGGTAGATCCTTTATTGATCATACACTATCTTCGTGTACAAATTCCTATACCCAGTAGAGCCCTAAAAAAATTGTCCCTGGAGACTAAGAACTAAACCAAAGCATAGTTCAGTGTACACAAGATGACTATAATGACCTCAAGTCTAAGGATACTTGTACAACTATCACTATGTGAACAACTGCTGACACGTGAGTGAACTCCATCAGTTGTTCAGCTGGGCGAGTCATGTTCAATGAAATTATTCTATAATAAGCACCTACATACTAGCTATAGTGTCACCACACAGATGTCTATGAGAACAGACAACCTTCATAATGAAGCAAGCATAGTATGTACCGATCTTTGCGGATTATTAATTACCAGTTAGTAATCCTATGACCAGGAACTATTTAAGTTTAGAGTTATCATCTTTTTTGGTCTCACTATTATGATCTCATCATAATCCATAAAAAGCTTTACTCTAAACTATGGTATATCTTATTTAAACACTTAAATAGATAGAGCCCGTAATAAAAACAAAACAAGTCTTTTAATAATATCAATGAAATCAAAACAGATTATACAGGAAGTTATTCCTAAATCCTAATATATGATTGGACTTAGGACATATTCCTTTCAATCTCCCACTTGTACTAAAGCCAATCACTCTGGTATCTAATACCCATCTTGTCTTTATGACGATCAAAGTGACTTTCATAAAGTAGCTTTGTGAGTGGGTCTGCTATGTTGTTATGTGTGTCAACTCTAATTCAATACAATAAAAGAAATGTTACCGCGCTCCCACTAACCCTTTTGTAGACGCATGGTTCATCTACGTTTTTGATAAAATCAAACTCTTTGATTGTCTCATCAAAACGAATGTTCCATCTTTTGAGAAGCTTGCTTTAAACCACATATGGTTTGCAATAGCTTACACACTAGGTTTTAATTTCCCTTGGAAAGAAAACCACTTGGCTATATGCCAGATCTCATAGTCGTAGTAAGCAGCAATCGCAAGCAAAATCCGAACTGAATTTAACAGGGCTACAGGTAAAAAGTTTCATCAAAGTCAATCCATTGCCTTTGTTTGAATCCTTTTGCCACAAGCCTGGCCTTATAGGTCTCCACCTGGCCATCTGCTATAATCATTCTTTCGTATACCGTATACATAGATTCCATTCCGGATTTCATGGCACTATGCCATTTCTCTGAGTAAACACTACTCATAGCCTCATTATAGGTCACAGGGTCGTCATCATCAATGATCGACAACTCATTGTCATTCTCAATGACAAGGCCTTATTACCTCTCAGGTTGGCGAGACACTCTCCCTGTTCTATGAATGGGCTGTTCCACAATAGGTTGTTAAGTCAGAACAGGTGTTTCCACTTGATCCGTAGTAGTTTGTGCTTCTTGAACTTTATCAAGTTCAAATTTTGCTCCCACTGTTTCCTTCAAGGATAAATTCCTTTTCCAGGAAGGTAGCATGTCTGGAGACAAACACCCGATGACCGGTGTAAAAGTAATACCCTAAAGTCTCTTTAGGATATCCCACAAAACTACATTTTACGGATCGATATTCCAGCTTATTTGGGTCAACTTATTTGACATAAGCTGGACATCCCCAAATCTTAACGTGTTTAAGACTCGGTTTCCTTTCTTTCCATATCTCATACGGAGTTTGAGGAACAGATTTGGAAGGCACCTTATTCAGTAAATATGCTGAGGTTTCCAATGCGTAACCTCATAGGAATACTGGAAGATTTGCATAGCTCATCATGGACTGAACTATGTCTAACAAAGTTCGATTTCTCCTTTCAGATACCAATCTGGAAGCGTCCACTGGGAGACTATACCATTTACTTTGAGATAATCCAGAAACTCTCCATTCAAGTATTCACCACCTCGATCTAATCGAAGAATTATAATACTATGTTTGGTTTATTTCTCCACTTTATACTTATACTCTTTGAACTTTTTAAAGGCTTTAAACTTGTGTTTTATCAAACACATATCTGAATCTAGATCTATTATCCATGAAAGTAATGAAGTATGAAAATCCACCCATGGCTTGCGTAGACATTGGTCCACATACATCTGTGTGTACCATTCCTAGCAAATTTGTAGCCCTCTCTCCATGTCTACTAAATGGAAACTGCAGTGCCACAATGAAGTGAGATTTTCATCATCCCTTTTCTTTTTATTAGTTTGTTCAATCTGAAGTGAATTATGTCATATTTATACAGACCATTATTTAAAGTACCACGTCCATAAAGAATATTATCTCTAAGAATAGAACATTCATTATTCTCAATAATAAATGAAAATCCAGCCAAATCTAACATGGGAATAATATTCCTCACAATCGAGGGAACAAAATAACAATTATTTAAAACAATAGTCTTGCCCGTAGGCATATGTAAATGAAATGATTCTACATCTACAACAGCAACTCTTGCTCCATTTACCATCAGTAGAATCACCTCCTCTTCCTCAAGAGTCCTACTTCTCCATAGTCCCTGCAACAAATTGCAGATTTGAGAACCACAGACGGTATCTAATTGTTATTCCTAGTGGACTAACAATGAGATTTACAGAAGGGGGGGTTGAATGTAAATCTCAAAACTTTTTCAAGTTTTGAGCAGTTTATGAAAGTTGTGTGTTCAAGAAGAACAAGTGTGTGAATTGCTTTAAGCTAATACAGACAGATATATATTCAAGCACAAATGTAAAGAACACAACAGACCTTAAAAACTTTTCTGGTGGATTTGTTGTTCCACCAGAGATGGTATTTTAGAAAATCTGTGATTAAACAATGTTGATCACAGCTGCATCCTAGTACAAACTAGATGAATTTTCTCTCAATATTTTTCTAAACAGCTCTGGAAAATCTCTTATCTAATTACTAGCTTCTACTTGATTTATATATTACCAAGTGTACAAGTGAAGAACAATATAAAATACAGTAATAAAATAAGATCTTCACTTGCTTCTTTTCCTGTTCACTCCAGTACTTTGTTGACTATTGCATCTTTGTACTAAAGAAGAACGGCTGCTTTTTCTGTTGTTCCTGAAATTCGGCTACCACATCTCAGTTGTCTCTATCAACCCATGTGCCTCTGTTTGTAGGTACAACTACCCCTTATCAACGGCTAATCATCAGAACATCCGTTGAAGCTTTCATACGTTGATGCACTCATCCGTTGAAGGATGTTATCCGTTGAAGCTTTCATCCGTTGATGCACTCATCCGTTGAAGGATGTTATCCGTTGATGACTTTATCCGTTGAAGCTTTAGAGACATCCGTTGAAGCTTAGCTTCTCATCCGTTGAAGGTCTTTAAGTCATCCGTTGATACCACTTCACTTATACAAAATTACAAGGCATGAAGTATTTACAATTGGCCTTCCTATCTGCATATCATCTAGTAGTCAACATGACTCATAGTTTCTCTCAACTTCCAAGAATTACATTTTAAATACAGAGACTGAAATATGCTACAACACTAGACTTATTTCTAAGTAAAGCTACACCATCAACGGATAGCCAAAGTGGTCTTATCCGTTGAGGCTACAGACACTAAATTTCTACTTAAGTATTTTGTTAAACATATCATCAAACTAATGCACATACATTCCTAACAATCTCCCCCTATTTATGTCTATAAGAATTGTAGGCATAAATTCAGGGTTAACTTGATGATAACAAAACACTTAACAGATATATGAATTGAAACTAAGTAGAAATTTAAAAATGCTGCAAAAGTGTATGTACTAGGAGATAATTGAAGATTTACAGTGTTTCCAAGGACACTCCTTTAGTCTGAGCAAATCATCTTTTTCTTCTTTGTTCCCTGGTTTTCTTTCCTAGCCTTTTGTCATTTTCCTCAATTTGGAGTTGGAGTTGTCTGAAGAATTCAGCTTCATCTTCAACACTGACATCCAACTTAGATTGCATTTCTTTGAGAGTTTCATTGCTGGCAATCTTGAGTTGGTCTTCAAGTCTGAAAAATCTTCTGACTCCTTTATCATCTCTAAATTCCATCAACCAATGAGGTGATTTGTGAATTTTCATTTCCCTTTCTTGAATGAGTAAAGTCCTGGGTAAAGCATTGGGCTCCCTCCAAGTTTTCCTTATATTGGCTATCTTGTTGAGAATTTCAGTCTTGGCAGTTCTGGTAAAGCCAGAATCCTTTTGTATAGCTGAATAGACTCTAATCAAGGTAGAGTAGCCTTCATCCAGAATCCTGTGGAGAGGCCATGTTCTTTCCCCAGCTCCTTTATATCTGAACACTAATCTCTCTGGTAGCTGTCTGTGGGCAGCTATTCCCCTTACATCCTCCAGCTCATCCAGATAGAGTTCAATGTCTGAAATTTCTTTTATGTCACAGATGTGAACATAATCATCTTTAGAAATGGGTGACTTAGGCTTAGGTTTTTGTTTTTGAGTGAATTTCTTAGAGGTTATGGGAGGTGTAGATTTTGGTTTTCTTTTCTGTTTCTTTGGTAGTGGAAGAGTGGTTAGAAAGGTAGGCAATTTGATAGTGTCCCAATCAATAGGTTCCTCTTTTGGAATGATTGGTTCACCATGGATGTTTATTGTGGGATCAGCAACAAGGGGTTCAGGTATGGAAGGTAGTGGTTTAGATATAGATTTGGTTACTTCAGTGTTATCTCCACTCCTTCTATGTGCCTTGGCCTTTCTTCTGTTTCCCTTCTGCCATTCCTCTCTTTCTTCCACACTCTCACCAAATATACTCCCTAAAACCTCATCTAGGTTTGTAGTCTTGTCTTCACCCCTGACTTCAATCCCTTTTTCTTTTTCAACTAGACTTGACTTTAGCTGTTGTTTAAGCTTTGCTTGTGCTCTTTTGTCAGCCTTTAATTGCTTGTCTTCTTCCTTCTTGGCTATTGAGAATTTGGGATGTCCTTGCATCACACATATGCTCTTTCCCTCTCTAATGATAATAGCTCTATTTCTCCTTACAGCCTCATCCATGGTCTTTTTGAGATAAGCAATACTTCTGCCTAAAATCTTGTTCTCATCAGCTTTTGGAGGAGGAAAGTCCACTTCTTTTAAAGGATTCTTTGTTGAGTCCTTATTGGATCTTTCATTGGGCTTGAGAATTATAGCTTGTAGTTCTTTGGAAGAAGCTTCTCCATCCTTATGACTCCCTACTGGCATGAGCTCCATGTTGATTGGTTCAATTTTTGTGCTGTATTTCACAGATGTTGATTTGTCTTGAGTAGAACCAAACAACAGTTGCAACCTTTCATCAATTCTCCTCCTTTGTTCTTTCACTTGAATTTCAGCTGCTGCTAGCTGAATCAAATCAATTCCATCAGGCTTGCCCTTGATTTGAATGATTGGAGAAGTAGTGATGGCAGGAACTAGCACTTTAGATATGTTGACTTTTGTAGATGGCTCTCCTTCCCCTTCCCTTTTACTCTCCCCCTTTTTGTTATCATCAAGGAGAGGGGTCAAGCCTTGTGCTTTTGCCAGCTGCATTAGGAGACTGGTTTGAGATTGTTGATTGTGAAGAATGGTGGCCACAGAATCTTCAATAACTTGAACTCTGTCTTCTAACTTGGCCAACCGTTTCTCAGTAACAGATTCTTTCTTCAATCTCAAAACCAAGTCCTGCAATGTACCATAGGGCATGACTGAATCCAATTTTTCTGAAGCATAGGTTTTCAAGTCAGCAATATCCTTCCTGAGATCATCCATACTCAGATTCTGCTTCACTTGCTGCAGCTTCATGAGATGCAGTGAGTCCAGGTGAGCTTGAAGGATAGCCTTGATACTTGCATGTGAAGTATTCTGAATGGCCTGTTGAATAGTGTTGATTTGTTTGACTAAAGAGACATTGAATTCCCCTGATCTATACTCCTTAGTCAAGGCCCATTCAGGTAGATTTGGAATTGAACTAGGGCCTTCATCTCCCCCTAAGTTCATGCTTCCATCAAAAGAAATAGAGTCATCATCATCAGAATTTGCTCCAAATTCCTCAGATGGCTCACCAGCTGTAGAAGGCATTTTGTGAATGGCAGCTTTATCCATTTGAAGAGATTGTGTTGTGTGCACTAGATGTAGTGACCTTTCTGCCTCCTCATTGCCCTGAGCAGCCAACAGTTGATAGGCTGTCACAGGATGAGTAAAAGTGTCAGCATCCAAGGAAATGTTATCAATTACAGCTTTGTAATGTTGCTGAAATTGTCTTTCCTTTTCAGCATCATCCACAATCATTGACTCATTAGCAATGGCTGGTTCCACCCTTGTATCTACTGTACCTGCTTTTCTCTCTTTTTCTCTATGTTCTTGCATCAGGGGCTCCCCCTGGCTCACACAACTCACTCCCTCACCTTCACCTACTAAGGTGGTACTCCACTCACTTACTTTTGCCATGCTGGAAGAAATAGCATGCATTTTTGAGCTCTCAATCTCTCCTTTTGCCTGGGAGCAACCCAGCCTCTCACTCAAATTGTCATTCCCTTCCCTCAATCCTAAGAGTGATTGCACAGTATTCATGTCTTTTACACTTGGGATTAATTCAGTTATTTGTGTAGAGACTGTCAACGGATGTGGAATATCCGTTGAAGGTGAAACTGATGTTATCAACGGATAACTGCTGTTAAGCTTATCCGTTGAAGAACAACCACTTGTCAACGGATGAGTGATATCCGTTGAAGAAGGAAAAGAAGTTGAAATTGAAAGTGATATAACTGTTGAATCTGTGTAGATTGATTTGAGATGTGGTGACACAGATCCTTCAATTATATCTGAAAGAATTTGCGGGTGATCCAACAAATCATCTAAGAGATGATGATCACCTGTATTTGAGTGGGGCTTCTCCCTGAGTTGTAAAGAGGGAGAATCAGGAATTGATGGGAATAACATATCCACATCCAGAGATGGTGATGAAGTGTTTGGTGATTGATATGTGATTATTGTGAGAGAATGGGGCTGTGACTCCACATTTATTGGAGTCACATCAAACTGAGTTTGAGAAGGCATAGATACAGATGGATGTATCTGTGCAGTGTGTGCACCCTGTGTAGAAGATTGGGTTCTAGCCTTCTTTCTTCTAATAAAGGCTTTTGTTGGTGAGTGTTTGGCTTTAGTGTCCCTCCCTCGTTTGTTCTGTGTTCCTGGTTTGGAACTATTTTCAATAGTAACATCCTTTTGGGAGGATGCTACTAGGGATGTGCTAGATACCTTTTCAACCACCACAGCTTTTTGAGAAACTGTGGCTTGGCTAGCTTGGGAAGCACTCAACTTTCCTTCCTTATCCAGGGGGTTTCTTTGATGTTCACCCCTCCCCTCACCACTCACACCCTGTTCACTCACCTCAGGGTTAATAGTTGGTGTTACAACTGTTGTCTTTTGAGAAACAACAGAGGTGGATTTCTTTGTCTTTGATTTTGAAAGTTTAGTTTTGGTGACCTTGGTAGAAATCTGTTGGGGCATCACAGATTTCATGGCCACACTAGAAGATAAAGAAATAGAGGGGTTGGAAGAAGTAGGAGTTGTAGAAGCAATTACCTCACCTACCTGAGGTGCATTCATGATTGGTAAATATACCAATGGCACACTGCTGTTAAGATCCATTCTCATCAAGTCTGCAAGAACTCTTTTCTCTTGTGCCCAGCACTTGAGTTTATTATTCTCATTGATTATGACTAAACCTTCAGCAACATGGTTAGCCAATAACATAAAGAATCTAGCATAATAGATGTTATTAGGTCTATTAGCTTTGTTACCTAATCTAGTACCTAATTCTAGCATCACATAGTTGCTAAAGTTAAAATACCTATCAGAAACAAGCATATAGAGCATATTAACCAGAGATGAAGTTATGGCATCAAAATTACTAATTTTCCCAGAGAAAACCTTTATAAAGGCATCCCCAAGGAAACTCCATTCTTTCCTAAGGCCTTTTCTTCTAATACTCCCTAAATTAGCAGAGTTAAGAGAATAACCTATGGAATCTAACATGCTGGATACATCACTATCAGTGTGTGGTGTCATGGCATTGTTCTCAGGCAATTTAAAACATGCTTGTAAATCATCACAGTTAATACAGTGAGTTTTACCTTTGAGAGTGAAGGAGATAGTCATATCCATGGAGTTGAACTCAGCAGTTGTCCAAATCTCCTCAACTACTTCACAGAAAATTGTTGGGGCTTCCAGCATTGCATAGCTAAGTTTACAGTTTTTGATGAAGTCCATCATTTTGTGATAGTCTGAGTGGGCTTCATTCTTTTCTACCAAAGCTATGAAATTGTTCTTTTCATAGATGAACCCAGATTGAGACATAATCTTCACGACTGGTGCCATTGTTGTGAGTAGAAATTGCAGAGAATAACTTGAAGTTTTTGCAGAGAGAAAATGGTAAATGTTTGAAATTTCAAGAAAGCGTAAAGTAAAAATGAACAATCAGAAGGACTTATATGCTTTCTCAAATTAATAAACAAAAATAGAAAATAAAGATTTATCAATAAATATGCGTTAGTGAATTTCAGCCGTTTAAGAATAAACTGTAAGTATTCTAAAAACTACCTTTAAAACCAATACATACAGATGTATGTATGAGTATCAACGGTTAAGAGAATAGAATCAACGGCTGTTAAACACCTGAATCGATTGATGTGACATTTCAACGGATAAGGCAAATTGTCATCCGTTGAAAGGTACTTCAGTTTTATCCGTTGACGGATAAAAATTCCAGAAATGTATTTGTCTTTCAACGGATAATGACTATCCGTTGATAGAGCAATTTTGACTTTCAACGGATAGGGAACATCCGTTGATGGAATAAACTATGTTAAAAGTCAAATTTGTTCTTAGCAACTAATATATTTCAGGCTTCAATTCAAATTGCAATAAAGACATGAATTTTAAGAGTAATTAAGCATACCTAGCTCACTTACCAATCTTGTGAATGTTGATTCATCAAGTGGCTTGGTAAATATGTCAGCAATTTGTTGTTCACTTGGAACAAAATATAGTTCCACTGTACCATTCATGACATGCTCCCTAATGAAGTGGTACTTGATATCAATGTGCTTGGTCCTTGAGTGCTGCACAGGATTCTCTGTTATGGCTATGGCACTTGTGTTGTCACAAAAGATAGGAATTCTATCAACATGAAGTCCATAGTCAAGGAGTTGGTTCCTCATCCATAACACTTGAGAACAGCAACTTCCAGCAGCAATGTATTCAGCCTCAGCTGTAGAAGTAGAGACTGAATTTTGCTTTTTGCTAAACCATGATACAAGCTTGTTTCCCAGGAATTGGCAGGAGCCTGTTGTACTTTTCCTATCTATTTTGCAACCTGCATAGTCTGCATCTGAATAACCAATTAGATCAAAGCCAGATTCTCTAGGATACCAAATACCTAAATTTGGTGTACCCTTGAGATATCTGAAAATCCTTTTGATAGCAATTAAGTGAGACTCCCTAGGATCAGCTTGGAATCTAGCACAAAGACATGTAGCAAACATTATATCTGGTCTACTAGCAGTTAAATATAAAAGTGAACCAACCATGCCTCTATAACTTGTAATATCCACAGACCTTTCAGTCTTATTTAATTCAAGTTTGGTGGCAGTGGCCATGGGAGTTTTTGCAGATGAACATTCCATTAAGTCAAACTTCTTTAAAAGATCATAAATATATTTAGTTTGACTAATGAAAATTCCATCACTAACTTGTTTAACTTGTAAACCAAGAAAATAGGTTAGTTCTCCCATTAGGCTCATTTCATATTTACTTTGCATTAGCTTAGCAAACTTTTTGCAAAGTTTATCATCTATAGAGCCAAATATTATGTCATCTACATAAATTTGAACAAGTATACTAGAGCCATTAACATCCCTAAAGAAGAGAGTTTTATCAACAGTACCTCTAGTGAAGTGATTCTCTAAAAGAAATTTTGATAAGGTTTCATACCAGGCTCTAGGTGCTTGCTTCAGTCCATAGAGTGCTTTCAACAGATAATACACATAGTCTGGAAAATTTGGATCTTCAAATCCTGGAGGTTGACTTACATAGACTTCTTCCTCTAATTTCCCATTTAGAAATGCACTCTTGACATCCATTTGATAGACTTTGAAATTGGCATGGGCTGCATGGGCTAGAAATATTCTGATGGCTTCAAGTCTTGCAACAGGAGCATATGTTTCATCAAAATCTATTCCCTCTTGCTGAGAATAGCCTTTAGCAACCAGTCTGGCTTTATTCCTTATGATAATGCCATTTTCATCCATCTTGTTTCTGAATACCCACTTTGTGTCAATAGGACTCTTGTTCTTTGGTTTGGGTACCAGCTTCCATACTTGGTTTCTCTCAAATTAGTTCAGCTCTTCCTGCATAGCTAATATCCAATCTGGATCCAATAGAGCTTCTTCCACTTTCTTAGGTTCCTCCTGAGACAGAAAACTACTATACAGACATTCATCTTGAGTGGCTTTTCTTGTTTACACTTTAGATGATGCATCACCAATGATCAGTTCAAAGGGATGATTCTTGGTCCATTTCCTTTATGGTGGAAGATGTGCTCTAGATGAGGTGGCCTCAGTATTGTCATGATGTGAGACAGAGTGTTGACTAGTTGAAACTCCCCCTGAGTTGTTGGTCCTTTGCAGGGAACTTGGAGTTCTATCAACTGATGATGTAAATCGATTATCCGTTGATGAACTATGATCAACGGATGCTTCATTTTGTACTTCAACGGATGATGCACTATGTCTTTCAACGGATACTGCATTGCCTCTATCAACGGATGCAGTATTTTGTGCATTATCCAGGGGCATGTTTTGAATCCCTTTTGAAGTGTCATCTCCATCAGTCTCCTCTTCACTATCATCACAATATATCTCAATGTTGTCAAATTTGAGTCTCTCATTATGTCCCTCATCTGTTAGTCCATCAATCTTTTTATCATCAAACACAACATGCACAGATTCCATAACAATGTTGGTTCTTAGATTGTAGACCCTATAAGATTTTCCAGGTGAGTAACCAACAAATATCCCTTCATCAGCCTTTGCATCAAACTTCCCTTTATGGTCAGATTGATTCCTCAGTATAAAGCATTTACATCCAAAGACATGAAGAAAGTTTAGAGTTGGTTTTCTTCTCTTGAACAACTGATAAGGAGTCATGCCTTTAGCTTGATTGATCAAAGAAATATTCTGAGTGAAGCAGGCACAATTAACAGCTTCAGCCCAGAAATATGTTGGTAACTTTGATTCTTCAAGCATTGTTCTGGCAGCTTCAATTAAAGATCTGTTCTTTCTTTCAACAACCCCATTTTGCTGAGGTGTTCTTGGAGCTGAGAACTCATGCATGATTCCATTTTCTTCACAGAACAGCCTTAATGTCAAATTCTTGAACTCAGTTCCATTGTCACTCCTGATATTTCTAACCTTCAAGTCAGGATGATTGTTGACTTGCCTGATGTGATTGATAATGATTTCACTTGCTTCATCCTTTGATCCAAGAAAATAGACCCATGAGAACTTTGAGAAATCATCTACAATCACTAAGCAATATCTTTTTCTTGCAATAGACAATACATTGACTGGTCCAAACAAATCCATATGTAGCAGCTGTAATGGTTCATCAATTGTTGTTTCAAGCTTCTTTTTGAATGATGCTTTCCTTTGTTTGCCTTTCTGACAAGCATCACACAAACCATCCCTTGAGAATTCAACTAGAGGGATTCCTCTAACTAAGTCCTTTTTGACTAGATCATTCATTGTCTTGAAATTCAAGTGAGATAGCTTCTTGTGCCATAGCCAACTTTCAACTGAGCTTGCTTTGCTGAAGAGACAAGTAATGGATTCTGCATCTGTAGAGTTGAAGTCAGCTATGTACACATTTCCTTTTCTAACTCCAGTTAGAACCACTTTGTTGTCTTTCTTACTAGTGACAACACAGGCTTCAGAATTGAAGGAAACTGTATTCCCTCTATCACATAGTTGACTGATGCTCAGTAAATTGTGCTTGAGACCATCAACTAATGCAACTTCATTAATGATGACATTCCTTGTTGAAATCAAGCCATATCCCATAGTAAACCCTTTGCTGTCATCTCCAAAGGTTATGCTAGGGCCAGCTCTTTCCTTGAACTCTGTGAGCAGGGAGAAATCTCCTGTCATGTGTCTTGAACAACCACTGTCCAAGTACCATAGATTTCTTCCATTTCCCTGCACACCATAAAATCAATCAATTTGATTTTGGTACCCAAGTTTCCTTGGGTCCATCCTTGTTAGCCTTTCTCCTAGACTTCATTCCTCCTGCATCTTTAGACTTAGGTAAGTTTGAGTCAACCTTGGTCTTAGATGTAGTTGGTTGAGGTGTAGGGTTAGTCACAGAATCATTTAGCACATTTGTAAAATTATTAGGCATTGATTGTGCAAACATGTTATTCCACATGGGCATATTGTATGGCATTTGAGGCATACTAAATGCAGCAAGATAAGGATTGTTAAAATATGGCATGTTTACAAAATGTGCATAAGGATTTTGTTGAGACATAACAGGCATAGCATGCAGAGGTGATGCAGACATATTAGGCATAGAAGAGGGTACAGTTATGGGAGTCTTCTTAATGGATTTACAATTAGCAGATAGATGATTAACACTACTACAATGCACACAGCTTTTTCTAGGAGCATACCTATCAGGTGTGTAATTGTTGTGTTTATTAACTCCTACCTTCCCATTTCTGTTGGATTTTCTTTTAGATTCCTTTTTATCCTCAACCATCTTGAGCCTATTATTTAACTGTTCTAAGGTCATGTGCCCTACATTCACCTTACTGACATCTTTGGATGTGCTTGCTTCTTCTTTGACAAAGTTCTTTGAAGTTGAACCAAACTTTTTGTTGAGTTTCTTTAGATTCTCTCTTTTAGAAACATCTGCCTGTTTTGATTGAGGAACCTTCAACGGATGCTCCTTTTCTTCCTTCAACGGATAACTTTCTAACAAAGCATTTCTATTACTTAAAAATAGATTGTTCTCTCTAATCCTACTATTTTCTTTAGCAAGAGATTTAAGAGACACACGCAAATGATACAATTCAGTAGACATGTCATTAAAAGCATCATTGCACTCTTCTTTAGTAAGCCGTGTTAAGTCAGTAGTGATTACCTGATTGCTTGATGAACTAACTTCATTTTCTTCAGAATCAGCCATGAGAGCAAGGTTGACATACTCCACATCTTCATCCTCTTCATCTCCATTAGCTGCCCAGTCCCTTTCTTGAGTAATGAAAGCCCTCTCCTTTTTCTTGAGTAGATCAAAATATTTCTTTTTGTAATCTACTTGTTCAAATTTCTTCTTTTCAGAAGTTGGCTTTCTGCACTCACCTGCAAAGTGTCCACTTATACCACAATTGAAACACTTGAACTTGGATTTGTCCACAGTGTTTTTGTGAGGTTTAGTGGCTCTAGTGTTTTTCTTGAATTTCATCTTTGCAAATCTTCTGGACAGAAATGCAAGATGCTCATCAATACCATCTGAGTCATCTTGGCTGGAGTTGTCTTCATTTTCAGCAACTTGCTCTTTCCCCTTGCTTGATTCCTGATTTCTTATACCATCTTTGGAGTTTGATGTAGATCTCGCAGTTTCTTGTCTGCATTTCCTCTCATCTTCAGCTACCAATGCAACTGAACTTCCTTTCTTTCTCCCCTTCTCCAATACCTCATCTTGTTCCAGCTCTAGTTCATAAGTCTTCAAGATTCCATACAATCTTTCAAGAGTGAAGTCCTTATAATCTTGAGAGTTTCTTAAGGAGACAGTCATGGGTTTCCATTCCTTTGGCAAGGATCTTAAAAATTTAAGATTTGAATCCTTCACCTGGTACACTCTTCCATACAGCTTCAGTCCATTCAACAGCTTTTGGAACCTATTGAATGTTTCATTTAAAGATTCATTTTCTTCAAAATGAAAGTATTCATACTGTTGAATGAGAAGCTGCATTTTGTTTTCTTTCACTTGTTCTGTACCTTCACACAGTAGTTGAACTGTGTCCCAAACCTCTTTGGCAGTTGTGCAATTTATCACATTATCAAACATATCCATGTTAAGACCATTAAACAAAATGTTCATAGCCTTCTTATCCTTGTGGACTTCTTCTGTGTCTTCCATTGTCCATTCTGCTCTAGGTTTTGGAATGGATTGACCAACAGCAACTGTGGCTGTAGCAACTGTTGCTACTTTGTGGGGAATGTGAGGACCATTCTCAATGCAGTTTACATAACCTTCATCTTGGGAGAGTAGATGAAGGTGCATTTTCACCTTCCAATGGTGATAACTGTCTTTGTCAAGAACTGGGATTTTTACTCCAATATCCTTCTTACTCATCTTTGTTAGATTCCAAGATCTTTAAACTCTTTGTATGTCAAGAGCCTGCTCTGATACCAATTGTTATTCCTAGTGGACTAACAATGAGATTTACAGAAGGGGGGGTTGAATGTAAATCTCAAAACTTTTTCAAGTTTTGAGCAGTTTATGAAAGTTGTGTGTTCAAGAAGAACAAGTGTGTGAATTGCTTTAAGCTAATACAGACAGATATATATTCAAGCACAAATGTAAAGAACACAATAGACCTTAAAAACTTTTCTGGTGGATTTGTTGTTCCACCAGAGATGGTATTTTAGAAAATCTGTGATTAAACAATGTTGATCACAGCTGCATCCTAGTACAAACTAGATGAATTTTCTCTCAATATTTTTCTAAATAGCTCTGGAAAATCTCTTATCTAATTACTAGCTTCTACTTGGTTTATATATTACCAAGTGTACAAGTGAAGAACAATATAAAATACAGTAATAAAATAAGATCTTCACTTGCTTCTTTTCCTGTTCACTCCAGTACTTTGTTGACTATTGCATCTTTGTACTAAAGAAGAACGGCTGCTTTTTCTGTTGTTCCTGAAATTCGGCTACCACATCTCAGTTGTCTCTATCAACCCATGTGCCTCTGTTTGTAGGTACAACTACCCCTTATCAACGGCTAATCATCAGAACATCCGTTGAAGCTTTCATACGTTGATGCACTCATCCGTTGAAGGATGTTATCCGTTGAAGCTTTCATCCGTTGATGCACTCATCCGTTGAAGGATGTTATCCGTTGATGACTTTATCCGTTGAAGCTTTAGAGACATCCGTTGAAGCTTAGCTTCTCATCCGTTGAAGGTCTTTAAGTCATCCGTTGATACCACTTCACTTATACAAAATTACAAGGCATGAAGTATTTACAATTGGCCTTCCTATCTGCATATCATCTAGTAGTCAACATGACTCATAGTTTCTCTCAACTTCCAAGAATTACATTTTAAATACAGAGACTGAAATATGCTACAACACTAGACTTATTTCTAAGTAAAGCTACACCATCAACGGATAGCCAAAGTGGTCTTATCCGTTGAGGCTACAGACACTAAATTTCTACTTAAGTATTTTGTTAAACATATCATCAAACTAATGCACATACATTCCTAACACTAATACCCAAGTAGAAATTTGGTTTAATGACATATTCACTTCTATCATGAACATACCTGAATCAGAAGCGGTTGTCTCACTACCCTTCTTCTTCAATTCTGCATGGTAAACCTTGCAGTTCCTCTTCCAGTGCCCCACCTTGTTACAGTGAAAGCAAACAACTTTGCTCTTGGGGTCTTCAGCTTTTGGTGGAACCGGATTTTCTTCACCTACTTTCTTCTTCTTGGAAGAGTTCCTCTTCTTTTTCTTAGGATTGGAACCTTCACCAATTAGAAGAACCGAACTCTTCTTAGGGGGAAAATTTGATTCCGCAGTCTTCAACATGTTGTGGAGTTCAGGCAGGCCGACATCCAACTTATTCATGTGAAAGTTCACAACAAACTGCGAGAATGAACTCATAAGCGATTGCAAGACCAAGTCTTGGCTCAGCTCTCCATCCATGGCAAAACCAAGTTGTCCAACACGTTCAATCAAATTGATCATCTTAAGTACATGGTCATTCACAGATGATCCCTGAGACATCCTACAACCGAACAACTCCTTCGATATCTCATTTCGAGCTGTCCTCCCCGCCACATCATACAACTCTTGTAGATGCATGAGGATAGTGTGAATATCCATACGCTCATGTTGCTTCTGTAGCTCAATGTTCATGGAAGCTAGCATGATGCATTGAGTAACATTTGCATCATCTATCCACTTACGATACACAACATGTTCATCATTATGCGCATCGCTAGCAGGTTCAGTAGGCTTAGGTGAGTCAATCACGTATTCCAGCTTCTCAATCCTGAGAACAATTCTCAAGTTTCGAAGCCAGTCAGCATAATTAGGACCAGTCAACTTGTGAGCATCTAGTATGCTCCTGAGTGATAGTACAGAAGACATAATATAGTAAATCTTTAAATGATAAACACATAACAACACTTAGCAAATATTCAATTTCATTTTAAAACACTATATGAATCGGGTCTTTATTCATAAGTGGCTCCCACCAGTTTATCTAATTTATTCAACCCCCTACGTGAAAAATTAAGCATTCATAATGCTAGTGGGAATAGGGATCCTACATTCCATCACACAACCTCGGCTGTGGCACGAACCGCCATGTAATGTTCAATAGGCAGACAACTCTTGTCAATTACATCTTATGTTATACCCTAATCAAACTTTAGCCTCTTGAATAATTGAGTCACGGCTGTGGCACGACAAACTCAATATTCTAAGTCAAGTCTAACCCAATATTCCGTACAATTGAATCAGTCCCCAAAGGCCCACGGCTGTGGCACGTAACGACCTTTAGATTCTTATTCAATGTACACATCTCTATGTAATAGACAAGTATTTCTTATTTCGAAATCAAAGCCCTCGGCTGTGGAACGAAACGACAATGATTTAAATATAAGAACTACTTTCTATCATGTTGGAAGGCTATGACCGACACAAGCCCGTTGTGTCATTGGCCAATTACTATTTGATATTATTTAATTTTAGAGGGATTATATTACGTTACAATCATAATCATATTATAAAGAGATTCTTCCTTTTAAATTAAATATTTCAAATCAATAATCAATAATCAGATGATTCCCAGATCGGGTGGAGCATTGTCAAGAGGCGTCACTTAATAACCCTTTCTTACAGATAAAAATCTGTTATTGACAGAATCATCCTTTCTCTCATATCAAAAATTCATATTCAATTACGTGTTTCATAAACACAAGAATCTCATGATTGCATTCATAATATTATCATTAAGGTTATGAAACAATTTCACTATACTAGGTTGTCTAACAAACGCCTTATGTTCATTTAAGTTCACCTAAATATATCATCGCATGATAAACTAAGCATATATCACATATATAAACATGAATAAACATCAAGGTAGGCATGTTATATCATCTAGCACATTAGTCTAAGCATTATACATCTCTATGTATCACATGAAGCATTTAAAAGCAATTAAAACAGTTAAAAATAGCTTAAAAACACTTCTGTTAGCTATAAACAGTTCGAAACAATTTCATTAAATATCATATAATAAACCATTAGAAGCGTCTCGAAAAGATGAATCCAACGGCACCAAAATCGCCCAAATCTGAGCTAGCACGCGCCCTCACGCGCCGAAACAAGGTCCCCCACGCGCGGCCACGCGCACACGCGCTGTCAGGCGCGTGTCAGAACTCCCCCCACGCGCTTCACGCGCCCACGCGCTTCACGAGCCCAGAACCCTACGCTGACGTCAACATGATGTCATCTGATGATGTCAGCATGACGTCAGCATAACGTCACCAGCGTGTGTCTACCACGCGCGTCTACCACGCACCGCGCGTGGCACGCCAGTGCGTGAGCCCTCCTTTTTCAGCGTGCGTCGACCACGCGCGGTCCTCCCTCCTTTTTCAGTCAGTCGCCGTTTTTATTTCTCGATTCCCGTGCCTGACTCCTCTGTTCTCTGTCTGTCTTTTTTAATTTCCGTGCAACAGTCAACAGGTAATAGCAGCAGCACAACAGATGTACAAATATATATACATACTTATAATTCATATATATATATATATATCTTTATTTAATTACGAATTTAATTACAACAACTTCAAAAATTCATAATAAATAATCTATACATCATAAAATGATAAGAAAAATACCCAGACGATCTACAACACTTGTAGAACCCAGATCAACATTCAAAATTATTCTGAGAAATGATTTTTCATCAGACTAAATTAATCCTTGATATAACTTGTAAAAATCATAATTAATTCATACAAGCACATAAAATTCTGAAATTTTTATCATAGATCTATATGCATACAACCTATGCTCTGATACCAATGTTGGATTTTTAATCGCAGCGGAGGCATGGTAAAACACTTTTACACATATAAAATCCAAATAAAAGAATATAAATCGTGGTAAAAACATAGGGATCGATTACTAACCTTTAATATGCGATCCAAAAGCAACGATCGGAGATCCTTAGCAGCTGCTCCTCAAACGTGAAGTAATCCACCGGTACCCACCAAGAAAACGACGTTAAGGAGGAGGAGGAGGTGGAGAGAATTAGGTTTTATAAAATTTTGGGGTTAGAATAAAAATAGGGTTTATAATAGTATATTTATAGGCAAAATTTTTAGCTGAAATTTTCGCATAAATATTATTATTATTATCCCATTTATTATTCTCATTAATAATTAAAACACCTTTTAATTATTAATTCTTTTTCCAAACACTTTAGAAATAATTCTCTCTCTTGATTTAATTTTCAAAACTTAAATCCTTTAATTAATAATATTAAGAACTTTTCTTAATTAATTTATAATCAATTAAATCTCATTTAATCAATTATTAAATTTGCCAATTAATTATTTATTTCATAAATAAATAATTATTAGACATTATTAATTAATTCCTCCACCATTAAATCATTCTCTTTTTATGGTGTGACCCTGTAGGTTCAATATTAAACCGGTAGTAGAAATAAATAATAATAAAACTATTTTATCATTACTTATATAAATTCTCTAATTTATTAAATATGATTAATTAATTAATCATATTTATTCTACATCGTGAGGGATACTTCTCAGCATATCGCGACTATCCGGATAATACGAATTCACTGCTTAGAATACCAAGAACCTATTCAGTGAATAATTACCGTACAATAAACTCCTTCTACCCTACAATGTCGCGATTAAATATAAGGCATGGATCTCGTGTCAAGCCTATCTAATTTAATCACTTGCTTACCATTTACTATGCTTAGTTCTATGCAAATTAGAAACTCCTTTCTAATTTCATTCACTCTGGCCAGAGATTCCTGAACTAGCATAAGTGGATCAGCCTTGAATATTCGCTTCCTTCACTGGAAGGGGTAGATCCTTTATTGATCATACACTATCTTCGTGTATAAATTCCTATACCCAGTAGAGCCTTAATAATTGTCCCGGGAGACTAAGAACTAAACCAAAGCATAGTTCAGTGTACACAAGATGACTATGATGACCTCAAGTCTAAGGATACTTGTACAACTATCACTATGTGAACAACTGCTGACACGTGAGTGGACTCCATCAGTTGTTCAGCTGGAAGAGTCATGTTCAGTGAACTAATTCTATAATAAGCACCTACATACTAGCTATAGTGTCACCACACAGATGTCTATGAGAACAGACATCCTTCATAATGAAGCAAGCAAAGTATGTACCGATCTTTGCTGATTATTAATTACCAGTTAGTAATCCTATGACCAGGAACTATTTAAGTTTAGAGTTATCATCTTTTAGGTCTCACTATTATGATCTCATCATAATCCATAAAAAACTTTACTCTAAACTATGATATATCTTATTTAAACACTTAAATAGATAGAGCCCGTAATAAAAATAAAACAAGTCTTTTATTAATATCAATGAAATCAAAACAGATTACACAGGAAGTTATTCCTAAATCCTAATACATGATTGGACTTAGGACATATTCCTTTCAACTGTGAATCGAGATTATGTCCTGAATCGTCATGTTAAGAAGATAATTGAATGAAGAGATGAGAGAAAGAAGAGTATAAAGAAGAAGAGATGAGAACAAGAGAATTACGACCTAACTGTATAGCTCAATAATTATGGATCGTCGAACAGTTCATTTAAAAAAATTATTAGGACGTTCGGGTAACATTCTCGTTTCAGAGAGTACGCTATTTACTCGATTTTCCTTATAAAGTCATGCACGGAATGTTCGGGAATTTTTAAATAATTTTTTCACAAGACCAAAATCAACATATCTTGACATTGGTATGGTTGGATCATCGAACAGCTCATTTAAAAAAATAATTCGGATGTTCGGGTAATATTCTCGTTTCAGGGAGTACGCCCTTTACTAGATTTTCCTTATAAAGTCATGCACGGAATGTTCCGGAATTTTTAAATAATTTTTTCACAAGCCCAAAATCAACATACCTTGACATCGGTACGGTTGGATCGTCGAACAGCTCATTTAAAAAAATTATTCGGACGTTCGGGTAAGATTCTCGTTCAGGGAGTACACCTTTTACTCGATTTTCCTTATAAAGTCATGCACGGAATGTTCGGGAATTTTTAAATATTTTTTCACAAACCCAAAATCAACATATCTTGATATCGGTACGGTTGGATTGTCGAACAGCTCATTTAAAAAAATTATTCGGACGTTCGGGAAATATTCTCGTTTTAGGGAGTACGCCTTTTACTAGATTTTCCTTATAAAGTCATGCACGGAATGTTCGGGAATTTTTAACTATTTTTTTCACAAGCCCAAAATCAACATACCTTGACATAGGTATGGTTGGATCGTCGAATAGCTCATTTAAAAAAATTATTCGGACGTTCGGGTAACATTCTCGTTTCAGGGAGTACGCCTTTTACTAGATTTTCCTTATAAATTCATGCACGGAATGTTCAGGAATTTTTAAATAATTTTTTCACAAGCCCAAAAAAAACATATCTTGGCATCGGTACGGTTGCATCCTCGAACAGCTCATTTAAAAAAATTATTCGGACGTTCGGGTAACATTCTTGTTTCAAGGAGTACGCCTTTTACTAGAGTTTCCTTATAAATTCATGCACGGAATTTCGGGAATTTTTACATATTTTTTCACAAGCCCAAAATTAACATATCTTGACATCCGTACGGTTGGATCATCAGACAGCTCATTTAAAAAAATTATTCGGGCATTCAGGTAACATTCTCGTTTCAGGGAGTACGCCTTTTACTCGATTTTGCTTATAAAGTCATGCACGGAATGTTCAGGAATTTTTAAATATTTTTTCCCAAGCCCAAAATCTACATATCTTGACATCCGTACGGTTGGATCATCGGACATCTCATTTAAAAATATTATTCGAACGTTCGGGTAACATTCTCGTTTCATGGAGTACGCCTTTTACTAGATTTTCCTTATAAATTCATGCACGGAATGTTCAGGAATTTTTAAATAATTTTTTCACAAGCCCAAAAAAACATATCTTGATATCGGTACGGTTGCATCCTCGAACAGCTCATTTAAAAATATTATTCAGAGGTTCGGGTAACATTCTCATTTCAGGGAGTACGCCTTTTACTAGAGTTTCCTTATAAATTCATGCACGGAATTTCGGGAATTTTTACATATTTTTTCACAAGCCCAAAATCAACATATCTTGACATCCGTACGGTTGGATCATCAGACAGCTCATTTAAAAAAATTATTCGGGCATTCAGGTAACATTCTCGTTTCAGGGAGTACGCCTTTTACTCGATTTTCCTTATAAAGTCATGCACGGAATGTTCGGGAATTTTTAAATATTTTTTCACAAGCCCAAAATCAACATATCTTGACATCCGTACAGTTGGATCATCGGACAACTCAGTTTAAAAAATTATTCGGACGTTCGGGTAACATTCTCATTTCAGGGATTACACCTTTTACTGGATTTTCCTTATAAAGTCATACATGGAATGTTCGGGAATGTTCGGCAGTACACAGTTTTTACAATTTATTCTTTAATTTTAAAAAAAATAGTAGGAAAAAATACTGATCGTCAGATTAAAGTAGAACTGAATTATAAACCGTTGATTTGAAATAATTTTTTTTTGAGTTCCCTCTTCTTTCATTTTCATCTCCCCCAATTTCATTTTCATCTCCCCCCATTTACTTTAACCCGTTACTTTGTTTACTCCATTACATCAGTCTCTAAACACCTCAATACCAACACCAGAGATTTCAACTCAACACCGCCGATTTCACCTCTTCACCGGCGATTTTAATCTCCCGTTCGACTCAACAACTCAATAGAGGTATTTAACACAACCCACACCTATATGTCATCTATATTTGGGGATTATGAAACCCTAAAACCCACATTCATATTTGGGGATTTGGGGTTTGTATTTGGGATTTGGGGTTTATATTTGGGGCATTTGAGTGATTTATTTGGGGTTTATATAACCATTTTTAGGGTTTTATTATTTGGGGTTTCTAAAACATGCTTCTTTTTTCTTTTAATTACATCTCTGTTTTTAAAATGTTTGTTGTTGATTCCGTTTTGAGATTTCATTTATCTTGGATTTTGCATGCATTGAGTTATCTTGGATTTTGCATGAATTGAGTTTCAAATATATATGTTTATAAATATGTATTGAGTTATGTATATTTGAATGGGTGATTTTGGGGTTATATTTATGATAAATGAATTTATTTTGAGTAGATATTTGTTGGATGTTTTAGTGTTAGGTGTTTTGTGAGAATAAACTATGTTTAATGTATATTAAACACTTTTTTTAAATTAATATCTAAGACGCAAGATGATTGGGATCAAACATGCGGTGTCTAAGATGATGGGGATCAAACTTGCGGTGTCTTTTAATTCAAAAGGAGAGCCATATGGGAAAGCAGGGGCAGAGATTCAAGCATATATTGGAGTTTTGACAAGAACAAAAGCCCCAATCTGGCATGATTCCTGGAAGTATGTTCCAAAAGACACACAGGAAAAGATTTGGGACTGTGTGCAGGTAAAAAAATGAAATAATCTAGTTGCTTATGTTCTTTCACTTTCTTGCATTTTTTAATGTACTAATGTTTCTTATGTATGTAGATGGTTTTCATTGTACCTCAATCAGCCAAGAAGATGGTTTTATTATCTGCATCTTCAAAATGGAGGGAGTTCAAATGTTGGCTCACCACAGATTATATTCTTCCTTGTATGGATCAACCTGAAATTTTGGCACATCCTCCTACAGATTATTCTTTCATTGAAAAATGTCATTGGGACATATTTGTTTCTGATCGCACGTCGAAGGAATTTATGGTATGGTTATATTTACCTTTACGTAATATTTTTTTGGCTAAATTTATATACAATATTTACTTAGTCGTGATCTTATTTAACCTCATTGATGCTTTTTATAGAGAAAATTCATGATTAACAAGTTCAAAGAAGGTCAATGAATTTATATCCAAATCGCATGGCTCGAAAAGGTTATTCAAACCTTGAAAATGAATGTGTTAGTGCTATTGAAACAACATATTCATTTTTGTTTTCTTGCCAACTTTCCAAATATGTTTATGTTATTACTAAGGTGATTATCTATATGTCAATACAGTTAGAATCTCATCCAGATATAGAGGAGGTAGATCGATCAGATACCTGGATTGAGGCAGGGAAGGACAAAGATGGAAATTTTTTAAATGATGTAGTTGCGGAAAAAGCCAAGGAAATTGTAAGTTATTGATTTTTTAAATGATACAGTTGTTGTAATATATTTACTAGCTGGTGCTTTATGTTGGCTTTTTAATCTAAACTCAAGATATTTATTTGTTTATTTTGTTTACCTAATTCTATCTGCCCATTGATATGTTAGTTTGTAATCACGATTTAGACGTGGTCATTACATATACAACAATTTAGTAGGTGCATCAGATAATAACTTAGTGTTTGATTGTTTGTAGGAGTTCAGTTGATCAGTTCCTATTTTATAGGACATTTCATTTCTATTAGTGGTAGTACGTAGTATTCCAATCAGCAATAATATGAGTAAGGCAACTTGACCAGACTACGTTTTACTCTCTAGTTACATATATAATTGATTCATACTGTATGCTATTTAAGTTGGTACCAACACTTTGAACCTTTTTTTTTGCTAAACTGTTAATAAACTTTGCTAAATTGTAAGTACTACATTTTTACATGCCTAGACATATTAGATATTTTATATACGAATAGCTAAGATTAGAAAAAATGATAATCTTAATTTTGTAGGAAAAACTGAAGGAGGAGGTTAAGGAAGGAAAAATTGTTGTGGAAGGTATTAATGATGTTTTAACGATGGCGCTTGGCAAGCCTGAGCACGGAGGAAGGGTACGTGGTCAAGGATCCCATGTGAAACAATCAGTTTATTTTTTTTAGAAATATTTGGTCAAGTGCAAGTTTTCAAATATGTAGTTGGTGATGTGAGACGTTAAGTAAACTTTGGATGTTTGGTAGAAGTTCTTATGCGCTGATCAGATTGTAGGATTTGGTTTTTGTTGAATTTTTTTTTAAGTATTGTGAATGTTAAAGTCTATGGATGTAGTTCTATTTTGTTGGCTAGGATTGTGTTCCTAGATTGATAAGTTGCGGATTGATGGATTGAATGATATGGATTTAGTTTTATATGGATTTGTGATTGATAAAATTTTAGTTTTAAGTTTCCACAGGCGGGGGTGTGCATGAACTGTGAATTTGGTATGCAAAAATTTTACACTTCAACAGATAATGGTGATTCAAAGCAAAAACAACTATTGTACAATACATATTCAAACAA
Organism: Apium graveolens; assembly: GCF_009905375.1. Taxonomy (NCBI): domain Eukaryota; kingdom Viridiplantae; phylum Streptophyta; class Magnoliopsida; order Apiales; family Apiaceae; genus Apium; species Apium graveolens. Next base: position 40,234 of record NW_027417359.1, read on the forward strand.
CAGCCACCTTAAGTAATGCATTATCAACACAGTTGCCTTATGCTAGATAATCTAATAGGTAAAAATTATAAGCCATTGTGTTAATAATATTCAAGTAACTAGTAAAAATTAGACAGTGTTGTCTCAAAATATAAAGAACAATATGACTACTATATGAAGAATTGTCTGAATAGTTTTGAGATAATAGTGAACACCTACTCCATATTCAAAACAATTGTTTAAAATCATGTACACAACCCTTTATTTGAACAAAACTGTTGTTTTAATACCATCCATACAACGGTGCTGAACAAAAGCCATTGTCACAAAGAAACTAAAATAAGGGCTTTTCTTGAAAACTGTTGTTGTTATGTTTTGAGACAATAGTGAAATTGAAATTACCATTATCTCAATAGACATAAAATTTTAAGAATAAAATTAGATACTCTTAGTTGACATAAATTTACCGTTGTGTAGAACTAAAACAGTTGTTTTACTCTATTTGAACAACGGTTCTTATTTCCAAGTCCGTTGTTTTTTCTTGAACTCTAAATTAAATACTCTTAGTTGACACAAATTTACCGTTGTGTAGAACTAAAACTGTTGTTTTACTCTGTTTGTCTTGAACTGTAACAAGTGTTGCATAATTGTTGTGCTATCTTGTTCTAACAAAGTTTGAAAAACCGTTGTCTTACTTCATATCAGACGAGTGCTGGGTATTCAACGGAAAATTTTGAAGTCAGACAATGGTGCAAAACTGTTGTGTCATAGCAAATTTCTTGTAGTGTTGTTGATATATACTCGGTTCCCTCCCTTCTTTATTTGTTTTCAGGAATAAACAAAATCCCAACACAAACATACATCTCTCTAATGGGGATCATAATGATCATTTCTACAATACCAATTACATTGATCCACTTTCCGCAATGGGTCACCCTTTGGTCCCCCAATGGCAAGAAGTTATGCAATATTTGAATCATAATCTAGCTTCTCAAGAAACCTCATTCCTGATAGACATACAATGATATAGTGATATACTACAATTAACTAATCTAATCTAATAAACATGTGTATGTAATGTTGATGTTAATGTTAATGTCTTTGTATCCTAGATTTTTCTTTCAGTCTCATATATCTAGTCTTTAACTGATTCCAGTACACTCTTTTACTTAGGATTTACATTCACTGATTTTTTTCTAGCAGTGGCTAAACAGGATGCTACATTAATGAGCTTCCTTTACTCATCAGTGAGTGAGGAAGTTGTGCTAAATCACCAATTGATGGTATGTTTCTTTTATATTTTACTTGATATATCTCATATTGCTTTTAGCAATAAGAAAAAATCTTTGTATTTTTGAAGATTAAAAAAATTATAGCGCCGAAAATTATGCAAACATTTCTTTATAAGGCCGTAGCTATTTTCGTTTATATCATCCCTGCCCTCTAATATTTTAACTTTGTTTTGTACGTATATTATATTTGTTTTGTAAATTCTAACGTGCTTTTGCACTCTCATAGATGCGGTTTACTGTTTGTCTGCCTAAAGCATCTATTAGAAGTGCTTAATGACTTTTTTTTGTCTATCCTGATTTATCAGAAGTGTTGTCAAACTAATTTGTGCATTGTTTTCTTTGGGGTATCCTGCAGTTAGGGACATGCTAGTAAATGAGGACACTTAACAAAAGTGGACCAAACACTTGCGTCTGAAGTCGAGGAGAATGTGAAGAGTTTCTAGTGTTACTATTTTATTAAGTTTATCATTTTTATTCTAATGTTTAGTAAAGAACCTGAACTATTTTATTTTGTTAAAATAATTGTTGTTGTCATAGTTTTAGACATGTGACGGTTTGAATGTTTGAGTTGGTTAGGATGTAATACATTTTGTGGTATGTAATGATATTTTGGGATTGTTCAGAATTTCATGTAGTATTGCTTTTTACGTATGAAAAACATGTTAATGGTATATGTGTTCAATTTACAAACAAATCTTGTCAAATTAATATAATAAAATTCATTATAAAAAATGGGGCTCACCTATGGGCCCTAATATGGGCCCCACAAGTGGACCCCATTTTTTTTACAAATTCAAAGTGCAAAGGTAACATACATAGTGTGATACTATAGACATACATTGATGTTACCTTTGATGTCTATTGTAACACAAAAGTCCATGTTGCACCAGGGCAAAGGAAATGTTACCTTAGGGGCCAAAGGTAACTTGAAAAAAGCAACTTTAATTTTATGTTACCTTCGGTCTTTTCGATGTCTATGGTAACATTTTTTTGGCCTGTTGTAACATTTTTTGGGTGTTGCTGTAGGCCATCTATGGTGTAGTGTAATATACATAGCATTATCTCTCTATGTCTGAATAGTGTTCATCTTGACTAACTCTTCTTCAAAATAGCTATTTCTGTTTTTGTACTTTAGATTTTCAGATTTTCAGATTTTAATCTTTCATTCTCTACAGTCTAATCTCTATAGCTAATATAAATGCTTTTCAGAAATAATCTCAACTGAGTAATATCTTTTATATCAAAAGCAAGAGTTGATAGAGGTACCTCTAGTTCAGCAGCATCAGAACTGCTATCAGCGTTTGCCATTAAGGCATAGTTCACCTCTTCCTCAGATTCTGAAGTGTCTGCCCACTTTTTCTTCTTTGTGATAAGTGCCTGGCCCTTATCACCTTTTCCTTTCTTGCAATCAGGAGAGATTTGGCCTCTTTCACCACAATTGTAGCATTTGACATTTGAGTTGTCTCCTCTGTCAGACTTTTCTCCTTTGCCTTCAGTCTTTCTGAACCATTTCTTGTCAGAACTTCCACCTTTCCTGGAAAACTTCTTACCCTTTCTGAATTTCTTGTAGGCTATCTTTGTGATACCCTTCACCATAAGAGCACACAGTTGCATCATCTCCGCATCAACATCCACTTCAGATAAATTTTCAGGTTTTGAATTATCATTATCAGAATCTGATGATTCTGAATCAGACTTTATGATGATAGCCTTTCCTTTTGCCTTCCTAGAGAAAATTGGCTTTTCTTCAGTCTTTAAAGCAACTATCTTAGACTTCTCTCAATGCCTCTTCTTTCTTTGCTCCATCACAAGTTCATGAGTCTGGAGCATCCTATAGATTTAATGAAGAGACATATCAGCAAGTTCATAGTTGTCTCTTATTGTAGTAGCTTTCAAATCCTACTTTACAGGAAGAGCTAGTAGGAATTTCAGATTTGAATCTTCTGTATCATATTCCTTATCCACTAGTGACAGATCATTCAACAGCTTTGTGAATCTGTCATATGTATCAGTGAGTGACTCATCAGATTTTGAGTCAAAGTGCTCATACTCCTGTGTGAGATTGTCTTCCTGTTCTTTTTGATGGCATTGGTTCCTTGACATCTCACTTCCAATGCATCCCAAATTTCTTTTGCAGTCTTGCATCCAATCACCCTGTTTGACATGACATTGTCAAGTGCACTATAAAGCAAGTGTCTTACTTTTGCATCCTTGCCTAGTGAAGCGATACCTTCAGTGGTGTATTCTCTCTTTTCTTTGGGAATCATCCTATGTGGCTCATTCCCAACTGCAACGGAAAGCTTTATGGGCTTGTGTAGACCATCATAAATTATTTCTAAATATTCTGGATCCGTAGCTTCCAGAAATATGGCCATCTTCACACTCCATATAGGGTACTCAAACACCCTGAGCATAGGAACCCTGATCGTTTCATATCTACTGGTGTTTTGAATAGGTTGAACCTTTGCAGGTTCTAGAGGGTCTTATGTTTTTGATTGATCAGACATGATTGATTGTTTGTTTGGATCTTAACTATTTGTAAGCTTAACAGATTGGCTCTGATACCACTTGTTAGGCCTCAATGATACTATAGAAGGGGGTTGAATATAGTATCTACAATCAATTTGATTATAAACACAAGTATGTAACAGAAAACAAGTTTATTCAATATATCAAACTCTGTTACAGTAGGTTTAATCTACTCTCTCAGTGATGTATGATATCACTAAGAGCTGCTAGGGTTACAATGAATAATATTCTAGTGAATGATAACACTGTTGGGTTCCGAAGGCATAAAACGCAGCGGATAAACGTAAATAAAACAAAAATTCGAAACCCAAAAACAGGATCCATGTATAATTATGGGCAGATTATGGAGATAACGAATCATACCTTTCAAGAGATTAACTTTTACGAACTCAACGGAGATCCTAGCTATCACGCTTTGTGTCTACCTCTCGGAGAAACACCTCTATGGTATCCACACGAGCACCTTCAAGAACGTCTCACGAACTTGACTACGGAATGGATGTACTAGCCTCCTTCTTGACGATCTGAATTGCCTCTGCCTCTCTTTGCTGCTAGGGTTTTCTTAAAAACGTTCAAGCCTCTTTAACCTCTCATTATCTATTTATAATGACTGATTAAAAAGGCCCATAATAGCAAAGCCCAACCCTAGTAGGTATTGGATTAAATAATAAAAACGAATTTCTATTATTTAATTAATAACTAAGTCATACTTAATTATTATGGGCAAAAACATTCCTTTTAATTCGAATTTATATTATCTCAATTAAGTCTTACTTAATTATAATAAAATTCAAATAATCATCAATTAATTTAAATCCATAATTTAAATTAACTATTCCATTAAGTGCTCTATTTGTGCGACCCTATAGGCTATTATTTAATTGGCAATAATTTTATTCTCTAATAAAATTATAAACAATGAGCGGTATCTAGTAATACATCATTGTTACCCAATTAAACAATAATTAAATCGTGATTAGATAAAACCTTTCGTGATTAATGTTTTTTCGTGTAATATAATCCCTTTAACCATACATATTATAGATTAAACTCGAGGCATGTATTTAGTCATCCTCTTCAACATTTAATCTGGGTTTACTTGATGCATGAGTAGATTATTGAAACAAATCATTATTTGAGCATGGCCATGCTTTTATAATCTCACTCAATCAAGAGGCCAATAATATCTCTCCTAATTATAGGAGGGTTAAATCCTTTATCTATCATTCATATTTCTCATACGACTCATGATATACCCGATGTCCACTTTTATCATCACCCGATCAAAAGTAACTTTTAATGTAGTCAAAGTATATTAATCCTCGTATAGAAATATAATGATTTCAAGTCAAAGGATCGTTACACCATTATCACTGTGAGTCTTTCTTATGACTTTATTAAACATGAAGAATCTCACTGTGGGTCTGTCCAGTACCATGTACTCTCACATGTACCTATGTATTGACTTCAGTATCCCCATACTTATAACCAATGAGATGTGGTTATCTTGTCAAACAACATACTAGTCTATCTATGTATTATTATTGTCCTATATAATAATACTCGACTAGGGACCTTTAAGAATATGATATATTATATAATCTCAAGTTCAAGTCATGTACTTAAACTATATAATTTGTATCATGATTCTAAGGACATTTATTATGCTAACAAAATATCGCAGTAATTAAGGTCATAATAAATACATTTATTGAATGATCAACTGACATAAAGATAAAAGAATAATGTATTGCCTCTAGGGCACCTACACTAACAATCTCCCACTTGCACTAGATCCAATCACCCATATATCTAATACCCATGGAACTAGTGTGACCATCGTGCTTCTGCTGCGACAAGCCTTTGGTCAGTGGGTCTGCAATGTTATCATTTGTGTGCACTTTACATATGTGTATATCACCCCTTTCATTAATCTCTCGAATAAGGTGAAATCTCCTGAGTATATGTTTAGCCCGGGAGTGTGATCTAGGTTCTTTAGCCTGTGCAATGGCTCCATTATTATCGCAGTATAGATCAATGGGATCTGCGATCGATGGAACCACTCCCAAAACAGAAATGAACTTTCGAATCCAAACGGCCTCCTTAGCTGCTTCACAAGCTGCAATGTACTCAGCCTCCATTGTAGAATCAGCTACTGTTTCTTGCTTTGAACTCTTCCAGCTTACAGCACCTCCGTTTAGACAAAACACAAAACCAGACTGTGATACAGTATCATCTCTGTCTGTTTGGAAACTTGCATCGGTGTAACCTTTTACAACGAGTTTCTCTTCTCCTCCATACACCAAGAATGAATCTTTAGTTCTTTTCAGGTACTTAAGAATATTCTTAACTGCCGTCCAGTGACCTTCACCCGGATTAGACTGGTATCTGCTCGTCATGCTCAAAGCATACGAGACATCTGGGCGAGTACATACCATTGCATACATGATAGATCCAATTGCTGAAACATATGGAACTTTATTCATGTGGTCCTTCTCATCCAATGATTTCGGACATTGGTCCTTAGAGATCGTTATCCCTTGAGACACAGGGACATATCCCCTTTTTGCATTTTGCATTCCAAAACGATGCAAAACCTTATCAATGTATGTGCTCTGACTTAGACCGATCATCCTTCTAGATCTTTCTCTATAGATCCTCATTCCTAGAATGTAGGATGCCTCTCCTAAGTCTTTAATGGAGAAATTGCTCCCTAACCACGTCTTAACAGCCTTTAGAGAAGGTATGTCATTCCCCATTAGTAGTATATCATCAACATATAGTACTATGAATGCCACATAGCTCCCATTAACCTTCTTGTAAACACACGGTTCATCTTCGTTTTGAACAAAGCCATACTCTATGACTATTTCATCAAAACGGATATTCCATCTCCTAGAGGATTGCTTCAATCCATAAATGGATCGACGCAATTTACATACCTTGCCAGCATTCCTTGGATCGACAAAACCCTCAGGTTGTGTCATGTACACATCCTCTTCAAGGCTTCCATTAAGGAAGGCTGTTTTGACATCCATTTGCCAGATTTCATAATCATGGAATGCTGCAATGGCAAGTAAAATCCTTATAGACTTGACCATAGCCACTGGTGAGAAAGTTTCATCATAGTCAATACCATGAATTTGTTTGAAACCTTTTGCAACCAGCCTAGCTTTATAGGTCTGAACATTTCCATCCATGCCCTTTTTCTTCTTAAAAACCCATTTGCACCCTATGGGTTTTACCCCTTCAGGTGGATCAACCAAAGTCCATACTTGGTTTTCGTACATGGAATCTATCTCGGATTTCATGGCTTCAAGCCATCTCTTAGAGTCTGGACTGTTCATAGCATCTTGGTATGTGAGAGGCTCATCTTCATCTATGAGCATCAAATCACCACACTGAGTCATGAGAAATCCATATCTCTCTGGCTCATGGCGAAATCTACCAGATCTATGAACAACCTGTGTTTGTTGAGCATTATCATTATTCTGCTCTTGTTCCACTTCAGGTTCAATGTTATTTTGCGGTTCTCGATCTTCATCGAGATCTATAGTTCTCCCACTGTTTCTTTTGGAAACAAAATCTCTTTCCATGAAGACAGCATCTCGAGCAATAAACACTTTCTGCTCAGAAGGACTATAAAAATAATACGCCTTTGTTTCATTAGGGTATCCCACAAAAATGCACTCTTCGGATTTAGGTCCAAGCTTGTCAGATTCTTGACGTTTCACAAATGCCTTACATCCCCAAACTTTCATAAAGTTCATGCCTGACCGTTTCTCTTTCCATATCTCATATGGAGTCTTTTGAACCTTCTTAGTAGGAACACGGTTAAGTGTGAAAGCCGCTGTTTCTAGAGCGTAACCCCAGAAACTAATTGGAAGATCTGCATGACTCATCATCGATCGCACCATGTCCAACAAGGTGCGATTTCTCCTCTCTGAAACTCCATTCCATTGAGGTGTTCCTGGCGGAGTGAGTTGCGATACAATACCACACTCTTTCAAATACTCTCTAAATTCGGTGCTTAAGTATTCACCCCCACGATCGGATCGTAAGATCTTAATACTTGCATCTCCGCCAATTTGCTTCTCTACTTCAACCTTGTATTCTTTAAATTTTTCAAAAGAATCGGATTTGTTCTTCATAAGATATACATATCCATATCTACTGAAATCATCAGTAAATGTTATGAAGTAGTAGTAGCCTCCTCTAGCCATTACACGCATTGGGCCACATACATCACTATGTATTAGCTCCAGACGTTTAGTGGCCCTTTGACCCTTACCAGTGAAAGGGGCTTTAGTCATCTTACCAAGCAAACAAGATTCGCATTCTTGGTATGATTCAAAATCAAACTTATCCAAGTATCCATCCTTATGTAATTTGGATATGCGTTTCTCATTTATGTGGCCTAGACGACAATGCCAGAGGTATGTTTGATTTGAGTCATTTATTTTAAGTCATTTGTTTTCTATATTACAGACAGGGTTATCTAAATCAAGAACATATAAACCATTAAATAAACGCGCAACACCATAGGTTAAATCATTCAAAGCAAAAGAGCAACTGTTGTTCTTTATTGTAAACGAAAAACCTTTCTTGTCCAAACAAGAAACAGAAATAATGTTTCTGCGAATCGCAGGCACGTAAAAACAGTCTTCTAGTTGTAAAACAAGCCCAGAGGGCATAGATAAATAATAAGTCCCTACAGCTAAAGCAGCAACTTTTGCTCAATTGCCTACTCTTAGGTCCACTTCTCCCTTAGCCAGAGTTCTACTTCTCTGCAGGCCCTGCACATTTATACAAATGTGAGAAGCACATCCAGTATCAAATACCCAGGATGTAGAAATAGACAAATTGACTTCTATAACATAAATACCTGATCCAGAAATCTGAACTGCTTTCTTTTTCTTCAGATCCTCCAAGTAAATTGGACAGTTTCTCTTCCAGTGACCATCTTTCTTACAGTAGTGACATTCACCCTTGGCCACACCACCTTTAGGCTTTAAAGCCTATTTGGGACCTGACTTTGGCTTGGTTGTAGAATCAGATCCAATCTTCTTCTTACCCTTCCATTTTCCCTTCCCTTTGGCCTTACCTTTATTTCCCACCATCAGTATGGGAGCAGGTTCAGCTGTCTTCATGTTGGTCTCATATGTTCTCAACATATGCAACAATTCAGTAGGTGTTTTGTCAAATTCATTCATATTGTAGTTCACAACAAACTGAGTGAATTTGTTGTTCAAAGAATTCATGATTAGGTCAATACCAGTTTCCGGACCAATCGGGAAACCCAAAGTTTCAAGGTACTCAATGTAACCAATCATCTTCAGAACATGTGGGCCAACTGGTTCACTCGCCCCTTGTTTGCAATTAAAAAGTGACTTACTCGTGTTGAACCTTTCTTGACGAGTTTGGCTTGCAAACATGCTTTGCAAGTGCTCATTGATAGTATATGCATCCATATGCACATGTTGTCTTTGAAGCTCAGCACTCATAGTTGCCAACATAAGACATGCAACATCATTTGCATCATTCTCATCCTTTGTGCGTGCTGCTCGTTCATCAGCAGTAGCACCCTCAGGAAGGGGGCCTGGAGGAGGAATATCAATGACATGAAGCTTGCGCTCCTGCCTGAGGACAATCCTCAAATTCCTCTGCCAGTCTAGGAAGTTGTTTCCTCCTGTCAGCTTGTCCTTCTCAAGGACTGAACGTACGGATAGTGTGTTTGTGTTGTTTGCCATTACTCAGTATCTACAATAATAAAAGCGCAAAATAAACATTAGATTGTCTGAGTTAAAATTTTATGTTCATATGATTATGATATATTCGTAATATATCTCCCACTATTTTTTTTTATCAAATTAATAGCCCTAACTATTAATTCGGAAAGTATATCCCATAAATCTTTCTAGTGAGCCAAGATCCATATTTCGTCATGTTCTAAGTCAACCACTGGTATCCTTAAAACATGATTATTTAGGTAGACAACAGTTGTCAATTATATCATATATAATTCTTGGATAATTTGGTGAACAACAATTGATCTTATCTATCTAATAGATTTTTAACCAAACTCTATGCTTCTAAGTTCATAATAGTTGAATATAACCGTTTATATTCACCTTATTATGATGACTCAGTTAAGTTAGACCCAATGATACAACGTCCGAATATAACCGTTTATATTCGTCGCATTTCACCATGATAGATAGGAGTCCCCTGCCACTGACAGCCCTTCCCCTTATCGATCTAGGATTTAATGAGTGTTCATTCATTGGAAAGCATCTGATTAAAACTTAATATTTTTACTTAGGGATTTTAATTTAGAACGATCATGATCCCATCATAAAGAGATTCCCAATTTTTCCTTGAATAAAATACTTCAAATCAATACTCGTCAATGGTTTGATTTCCAGGTAGTGGAGGAGTCACATCGGTCTCGCTTAAAACCCACAGCCTTACAAGTTCTATGAACCCGTTGTTGACAAAATCGCCCCATGTCAGAAATAAAGAAAATTCGTATTTTATTCCGTGTTTCATAAACACGAGAATCTCATGATCGTTTGTTAATTTTAAATCTTGAGTCGTTACAGATTTTATCTTGTTTAAAGGCATGGCATGAGTGATGTATCTAATACATACATACATCATTAATCTAATTAAAACATGCATTTTTCTACTCTACACATACTATTTATACATCATATGAAAAGTACGTAAAGTAAACGTGCAATAGTTATGGCCCAATCCTATGTGATCTTTTCAGGCTAATGAAAAGATCAAGGTCAATCTATGGTGTAAAAATAACTATTACATATGTCTTCTCTATTGCTTCCATTGTCTCCTTGGCCTCCATAGGATGCCTCCTCTTTCCCTTGTCCTTCTAGGATGTTACATTAAGAATTATACTAATGAACTTACAAAAGAACTCGAGTTACATTCGAGATAAAACAACTACAAATAGAAAACGACATGCAAGTCGTATTTATTACAAACCAAAAGAATAAACCATTACAACTAAGGTCTTAAGGCCATAACTATGCACCATGCTCAGTAACCATTAAAGAACATGATAGATCATATAAAGATGACATACTATTTATCACTTATCATGATCCAATCAAGAATAATAAATAAGTAAAGCATATGTCATAAGCACAAATTAAAAACGAAACCCTAACCACGCGGTTCGAATACTAGAAGCATGTATCAGTATACACACGATCCATATCCCAGTTACCAAAAACGTGTATCAGTATACATATTTTAAGAGATCGCATACATATGAGTTATGGCAGATCTTAAACATACTAGTATCATCATATAGATCATTAACAGATTCATCATATCATTCATATAACATAACTGTTATCATGGCAGACTCATATAACATAACTGTTATCATGGCAGACTCATCACACATGCATACTTGTAAAAATACAGTAAACACGTAACCAAATCAGCCCCTTATACACGTAGCTCTGATGCCATTGTTGGGTTCCGAAGGCATAAAACGCAGCGGATAAACGTAAATAAAACAAAAATTCGAAACCCAAAAACAGGATCCATGTATAATTATGGGCAGATTATGGAGATAACGAATCATACCTTTCAAGAGATTAACTTTTACGAACTCAACGGAGATCCTAGCTATCACGCTTTGTGTCTACCTCTCGGAGAAACACCTCTATGGTATCCACACGAGCACCTTCAAGAACGTCTCACGAACTTGACTACGGAATGGATGTACTAGCCTCCTTCTTGACGATCTGAATTGCCTCTGCCTCTCTTTGTTGCTAGGGTTTTCTTAAAAACGTTCAAGCCTCTTTAACCTCTCATTATCTATTTATAATGACTGATTAAAAAGGCCCATAATAGCAAAGCCCAACCCTAGTAGGTATTGGATTAAATAATAAAAACGAATTTCTATTATTTAATTAATAACTAAGTCATACTTAATTATTATGGGCAAAAACATTCCTTTTAATTCGAATTTATATTATCTCAATTAAGTCTTACTTAATTATAATAAAATTCAAATAATCATCAATTAATTTAAATCCATAATTTAAATTAACTATTCCATTAAGTGCTCTATTTGTGCGACCCTATAGGCTATTATTTAATTGGCAATAATTTTATTCTCTAATAAAATTATAAACAATGAGCGGTATCTAGTAATACATCATTGTTACCCAATTAAACAATAATTAAATCGTGATTAGATAAAACCTTTCGTGATTAATGTTTTTTCGTGTAATATAATCCCTTTAACCATACATATTATAGATTAAACTCGAGGCATGTATTTAGTCATCCTCTTCAACATTTAATCTGGGTTTACTTGATGCATGAGTAGATTATTGAAACAAATCATTATTTGAGCATGGCCATGCTTTTATAATCTCACTCAATCAAGAGGCCAATAATATCTCTCCTAATTATAGGAGGGTTAAATCCTTTATCTATCATTCATATTTCTCATACGACTCATGATATACCCGATGTCCACTTTTATCATCACCCGATCAAAAGTAACTTTTAATGTAGTCAAAGTATATTAATCCTCGTATAGAAATATAATGATTTCAAGTCAAAGGATCGTTACACCATTATCACTGTGAGTCTTTCTTATGACTTTATTAAACATGAAGAATCTCACTGTGGGTCTGTCCAGTACCATGTACTCTCACATGTACCTATGTATTGACTTCAGTATCCCCATACTTATAACCAATGAGATGTGGTTATCTTTTCAAACAACATACTAGTCTATCTATGTATTATTATTGTCCTATATAATAATACTCGACTAGGGACCTTTAAGAATATGATATATTATATAATCTCAAGTTCAAGTCATGTACTTAAACTATATAATTTGTATCATGATTCTAAGGACATTTATTATGCTAACAAAATATCACAGTAATTAAGGTCATAATAAATACATTTATTGAATGATCAACTGACATAAAGATAAAAGAATAATGTATTGCCTCTAGGGCACCTACACTAACAAACACATATAGTGTAAACCCTAATTTTTGTTAAGACTAGAAAAAGAAAAGTCGGTCGCAAGTATAAAACTGATGGCAGAGTAACTAACTTCATAATTGTAAGTATTCTTAATTTTGTTCATCACCTGCTAGTCTTAAATATGGATTACAAATATTTGGATTGACTTGTTTCTAGCTTTATTTGGTTGGAAAAAATTGAAAATGTCTTGGGAAGTGATATATCAGGACCAACTGATGGTGTGAATGAGCTTTTGTTGGATGTAAAAGGACATGGTCCTTCTTGGCTTGTAGGGAGATCTGTCGAGCCTGTCAAAGGTTCTAGCCCGAAAAAGTCACAAATCAATGACTTGACTAGAAAAGATTCGGGAAGAAGTTACTGCAAAAATGGAAGAAAAGATGAAGCAGCAAAAAGAAGAAGTTGACGCAAAGATGAACAAGATGCAGGAGAACTTCAACTGGCACTGAGAAAACTAGGTGAAGCAAACCCTATCCTCAATGTCAATATGGCAGGGCTATGCGCCACAATTTCAAGTGACCATGATGATGGAACTCCTGTTACCATGGTCACTCCTATTACTGGAGGTGGTTCTACCTAGTCAGAAGCGTTCTAGCAGCATTCTCGTTCTACTTTGTTTTCTCAGTACTACTATGTTTAGATTTTGAATTATAACTCTAACTTGTTTAAACTTCCGCTTTTATTTTATGGTTGGTAGACAATTAGTGGTATAAGGATGGTAGTATGGTGATGGTGAAGGTTGTGGTAGTATGGGGAAACTGTTGGTAGTATGGTGAAGGTAATGGCAGTATGGTGATGGTTAGTGGACTGATGTTTATGGTTTGTGGCTTGTGGATTGTGTTGGTTTAAGACAATAGTCTTATTTATGGGCATGTTAATTTACAAATAGTTCCTAGCATTTTTTTATAAGAGCGTTGCAATAGGTCTTTATACAGTTTCTAATAATCTCTAAAAACATTGCTTAAAACACTAAAAAGCGTTGCAAAAAACACTAAAAAGCGTTGCAAAAAACACTAAAAAGCGTTGCAAAAAATACTAAAAAGCGTTGCAAAAAATACCAAAAAGCGTTGCAGAAAGGTTGCATCGATACCCCACATGTGGGCCCCATTGTGGGGCCCAAAAATATTGTACTGATAGCCCAAACCCTACTGTAACACTTTTGAAGACCTATTGCAACCCCATTGGTGTTGCAATAGCACGTTTCTGTAACGGATAAATAATGGCTGCAATAGGTAGTCACCGAGGTTGCAAAAAACTCTATGGTAAAGCCTTAAATTGCAACCCCGAAAAAGAGTCGCCATAGCCTCTTTTTGGGCTTTAGCAATGCTTTTTAGGCCTTTAGTTACGGTTTCTTGGGGTTGCGGAATCCAATCTATGGCGTCGTCTAAAGAAAAATTCAAAAGGAAATTTGTTGGTAGGTATGATAGCCCATGATGAAAGAAAATAAAATACACTGTTTATCTACGTTTAAACAAAATTTTATAATTAATCTGGACTAATATAATAAATAAAGAACTAAATATAGTTAATTGAATTAGCTGCATCGGTTTAAAAATGATAATAAAAACAATTGATGCGGATAAAAATTTTATCGTTGAACCGAACTAAAATAAAATTAAAATTAAAAGATAGTTGGTTGAAATAATGACATCAGGCTACAAAAAATATTATAACTCAATATTTTCAACGATCTAAGTAATTCTAAACTAAAAATATTCTAACTGAAACACATGACCTATTTAAATGAGCCGGTATATATTTTTTAGAATGTATTTATTAGATTAGTTTATGAGCTTACACTACAAGAAATTTGCAATCATACAACGTTGAATTGATTTTGCATAAAAAATAGTTGTGTGAAGTCTGGAAAAAACAACGGATATCCATCTTTTTTAAACTATTCTACAAGTTATATCCTCTCATCGAGTCAGGCAACAGTTTTTTAAATACAGTGTTGTTGTAGATCTTTAACACAACGATTGCAAACCGTTGTTACTATGTTAACGTATATTGATATAAGACAGCGGTTTTGACAGTACATTGTGTAATTGAGACAAAGGTTTTTCAGAAAGGTTGTCCTCTAAACCATCAAATAACGGAATGAAACAGTTGTCCGAGGAATTCCAATGGTTACCACATATTGAGGTGGCAGCATGTGATAGGTGGTAAATCATTCACAAGGATTGCTGAGGTGGCGAAATGAGAGCCTTTTATTGATATGAGATTTGATATTAGTCATTAGATCGAAAAATAGCTGAATTCCTATACAACGGTTTTATTTTAAAACAAAAGTGTTATCTTAAAAACCTTCATACAACGGAATAAAACAATTGTGTGAAATAGTTATTTTATAATTTCAACGGGCACCACCTGATGAGGTGGCACCCCAAGATAGGTTGTAATCATTTTACACGGATTGCTGAAATGTTTGAATGACAGCCCTTGATTGAATAGAGATTAGATGTTAGCCGTTAGATTGAAAAAAGTTGATATGCTTACACAACAATTTTATAATTAAAAAAGCGTTGTCTTAGTTTAGCTTTACATAATGGTGTTTCAAGGAAACCATTGTAAAAGTATTATTGTATAAATGAGATTCCCGGTTTACAAGATTAAATTTCTAAAATGATTTTTTCGAAGATCCAACCGTACGAACGTTATTATATGTCAATTTTAGTCATATAAAAAAATTATTAAAAAATTTGAAATCCATCTTGCATGTCAAGATTAGAAAAATCCACTAAAAGTACCACTCCCGACAGCGAGACTCGTTCCCTATTTACAAGATTAAATTTTAAAATGATTTTTTCGATGATCCAAAGGTACGGATGTTAAGATATATCAATTTTAGTCATATGAAAAAATTATTAAAAAATTTGAAATCCATCTTGCATGTCAGGATTTGAAAAATCCAGTAAAAGTACCACTCCCGACAGCGAGACTCGTTCCCGATTTACAAGATTAATTTTTAAAATGATTTTTTCGATGATACAAAGGTACGGATTTTAAAATATATCAATTTTAGTCATATGAAAAATTTATTAAAAAATTTGAAATTCATCTTACATGCCAGGATTAGAAATATCCAGTAAAAGTACCCCTCCAGACAACGAGACTCGTTCCGATTTACAAGATTAATTTTTAAAATGATTATTTCGACGATCCAACTGTACGGATGTTAAGATATATCAATTTTAGTCATATGAAAAAATTATTAACAAATTTGAAATTCATCTTACATGTTAGGATTAGAAAAATCCAGAAAAAGTACCACTCCCGACAACGAGATTCGTTCCCCCTTTACAAGATTAATTTTTAAAATGATTTTTTTGACGATCCAACCGTACGGATGTTAAGATATATCAATTCTATTCATAAGAAAAAAATATTAAGAAATCTAAAATTCATCTTGCATGTCAGGATTTTAAAAATCCAGCAAAAGTACCCCTCCCAAGAACGAGACTCGTTCCTGATTTACAAGATTAACTTTTAAAATGATTTTTTCGACAATCCAACCGTACGGATGTTAAGATATATCAATTTTAGTCATAACAAAAAATTATTAAAAAATTTGAAATTCATCTTGCATATTAGGATTCGAAAAATCCAGCAAAAGAACCCCTCCCAACAACGAGACTCGTTCCCGATTTACAAGATTAATTTTTAAAATGATTTTTTCGATGATCCAGCCATAAGGATGTTAAGATGTATTAATTTTAGTCATTTGAAAAAATTATTAAAAAATTTGAAATTCATCTAGCATGTCAGGATTAGAAAAATCAGTAAAAGTACCCCTCCAAACAACAAGACTCGTTCCTGATTTACAAGATTATTATTTAAAATGATTTTTTCGACGATCCAACCGTACGGATGTTAAGATATATAAATTTTATTCCTATGAAAAAGTTATTAAAAAGTTTGAAATTCATCTTGCATGTCAGGATTAGAAAAATCGAGTAAAAGTACCATTCCCAACAACGAGACTCATTCCCGATTTACAAGATTAATTTTTAAAATGAGTTTTTGGATGATCCAACTGTACGTATGTTAAGATATATCAATTTTAGTAATAAGAAAAAAATATTTAAAAATTTGAAATTCATCCTGCATGTCAAGATTAGAAAAATCCAGTTAAAGTACCCCTTTAGACAACGAGACTCGTTCCCGATTTACAAGGTTAATTTTTAAAATGATTTTTTCGATGATCCAACCCTATATATTTTAAGATATATCAATTTTAGTCTTATTAAAAAATTATTAACAAATTTGAAATTCATCTTGCATGTCTGGATTAGAAAAATTCAGTAAAAGTACCCTTCCAGACAACGACACCCGTTCCCGATTTACAAGATTATTTTTTAAAATAATTTTTTCAACGATCCAACCGTACGGATGTTAAGATATATCAATTTTAGTCATATGAAAAAATTATTAACAAATTTGAAATTGATCTTGCAAGCTAGGATTAGAAAAATCCAGTAAAAGTACCACTCCCGACAACGAGATTCGTTCCCCCTTTACAAGATTAATTTTTAAAATGATTTTTTTGACGATCCAACCGTACGGATGTTAAGATATATCAATTCTATTCATAAGAAAAACATATTAAAAAATCTAAAATTCATCTTGCATGTCAGGATTTTAAAAATCCAGCAAAAGTACCCCTCCCAAGAACGTGACTCGTTCCCAAGTTACAAGATTAATTTTTAAAATGATTTTTTCGACAATCCAACCATACGGATGTTAAGATATATCAATTTTAGTCATAACAAAAAATTATTAAAAAATTTGAAATTCATCTTGCATATCATTATTCGAAAAATCCGTCCAAAGTACCCCTCCCTACAACGAGACTCGTTCCCGATTTACAAGATTAATTTTTAAAATGATTTTTTCGACGATCCAACCATACGGATGTTAAGATGTATTAATTTTAGTCATATGAAAAAATTAATAAAAAATTTGAAATTCATCTAGCATGTCAGGATTAGAAAAATCAGTAAAAGTACCCCTCCAAACAACGAGACTCTTTCCCGATTTACAGGATTATTTTTTAAAATGATTTTTTTGACGATCCAACCGTACGGATGTTAAGATATATCAATTTTATTCATATGAAAAAATTATTAAAAAGTTTGAAATTCATCTTGCATGTCAGGATTAGAAAATCGAGTAAAAGTACCATTCCCAACAACGAGACTCATTCCCGATTTACAAGATTAATTTTTAAAATGAGTTTTTGGATGATCCAACCGTACAGATGTTAAGATATATCAATTTTAGTCATAAGAAAAAAATATTAAAAAATTTGAAATTCATCCTGCATGTCAAAATTAGAAAAATCCAGTAAAAGTACCCTTCCAGACAACGACACCCGTTCCCGATTTACAAGATTATTTTTTAAAATATTTTTTTGATGATCCAACCGTACGGATGTTAAGATATATCAATTTTAGTCATATGAAAAAATTATTAAAAAATTTGAAATTGATCTTGCAAGCTAGGATTAGAAAAATCCAATAAAAGTACCACTCCCGACAACGAGATTCGTTCCCCCTTTACAAGATTAATTTTTAAAATGATTTTTTTGACGATCCAACCGTAAGGATGTTAAGATATATCAATTCTATTCATAAGAAAAACATATTAAAAAATCTAAAATTCATCTTGCATGTCAGGATTTTAAAAATCCAGCAAAAGTACCTCTCCCAAGAACGAGACTCGTTCCCAAGTTACAAGATTAATTTTAAAATGATTTTTTCGACAATCCAACCGTACGGATGTTAAGATATATCAATTTTAGTCATAACAAAAAATTATTAAAAAATTTGAAATTCATCTTGCATATCATGATTCGAAAAATCCATCCAAAGTGCCCCTCCCTACAACGAGACTCGTTCCCGATTTACAAGATTAATTTTTAAAATGATTTTTTCGACGATCCAACCATACGGAACTTAAGATGTATTAATTTTAGTCATATGAAAAAATTATTAAAAAATTTGAAATTCATCAAGCATGTCAGGATTAGAAAAATCAGTAAAAGTACCCCTCCAAACAACGAGACTCCTTCCCGATTTACAAGATTATTTTTTAAAATGATTTTTTTGACGATCCAACCGTACGGATGTTAAGATATATCAATTTTATTCATAAGAAAAAATTATTAAAAAGTTTGAAATTCATCTTGCATGTCAGGATTAGAAAAATCGAGTAAAAGTACCATTCCCAACAACGAGACTCATTCCCGATTTACAAGATTAATTTTTAAAATGAGTTTTTGGATGATCCAACCGTACGGATATTAAGATATATCAATTTTAGTCATAAGAAAAAAATATTAAAAAAATCTGAAATTCATCCTGCATGTCAAGATTAGAAAAATCCAGTTAAAGTACCCATTTAGACAACGAGACTCGTTCCCGATTTACAAGGTTAATTTTTAAAATGATTTTTTTGATGATCCAACCCTACGTATTTTAAGATATATCAATTTTAGTCATATTAAAAAATTATTAACCAATTTTAAATTCATCTTGCATGTCTGGATTAGAAAAATCCAGTAAAAGTACCCTTCCAGACAACGACACCCGTTCCCGATTTACAAGATTATTTTTTAAAATAATTTTTTCGACGATCCAACCGTACGGATGTTAAGATATATCAATTTTAGTCATATGAAAAAATTATTAACAAATTTGAAATTGATCTTGCAAGTTAGGATTAGAAAAATCCAGTAAAAGTACCACTCTCGACAACGAGATTCGTTCCCCCTTTACAAGATTAATTTTTAAAATGATTTTTTTGACGATCCAACCGTACTGATGTTAAGATATATCAATTCTATTCATAAGAAAAAAATATTAAAAAATCTAAAATTCATCTTGCATGTCAGGATTTTAAAAATCCAGCAAAAGTTCCCCTCCCAAGAACGTGACTCGTTCCCAAGTTACAAGATTAATTTTTAAAATGATTTTTTCGACAATCCAACCGTACGGATGTTAAGATATATCAATTTTAGTCATAACAAAAAATTATTAAAAAATTTGAAATTCATCTTGCATATCATGATTCGAAAAATCCATCCAAAGTACCCCTCCCTACAACGAGACTCGTTCCCGATTTACAAGATTAATTTTTAAAATGATTTTTTCGACGATCCAACCATACGGATGTTAAGATGTATTAATTTTAGTCATATAAAAAAATTATTAAAAAATTTGAAATTCATCTAGCATGTCAGGATTAGAAAAATCAGTAAAAGTACCCCTCCAAACAACGAGACTCCTTCCCGATTTACAAGATTATTTTTTAAAATGATTTTTTTGACGATCCAACCGTACGGATGTATATCAATTTTATTCATAAGAAAAAATTATTAAAAAGATTGAAATTCATCTTGCATGTCAGGATTAGAAAAATCGAGTAAAAGTACCATTCCCAACAACGAGACTCATTCCCGATTTACAAGATTAATTTTTAAAATGAGTTTTTGGATGATCCAACCGTACGGATGTTAAGATATATCAATTTTAGTCATAAGAAAAAAATATTAAAAAAATCTGAAATTCATCCTGCATGTCAAGATTAGAAAAATCCAGTTAAAGTACCCATTTAGACAACGAGACTCGTTCCCGATTTACAAGGTTAATTTTTAAAATGATTTTTTTGATGATCCAACCCTACGTATTTTAAGATATATCAATTTTAGTCATATTAAAAAATTATTAACCAATTTTAAATTCATCTTGCATGTCTGGATTAGAAAAATCCAGTAAAAGTACCCTTCCAGACAACGACACCCGTTCCCGATTTACAAGATTATTTTTTAAAATAATTTTTTCGACGATCCAACCGTACGGATGTTAAGATATATCAATTTTAGTCATATGAAAAAATTATTAACAAATTTGAAATTGATCTTGCAAGTTAGGATTAGAAAAATCCAGTAAAAGTACCACTCTCGACAACCAGATTCGTTCCCCCTTTACAAGATTAATTTTTAAAATGATTTTTTTGACAATCCAACCGTACGGATGTTAAGATATATCAATTCTATTCATAAGAAAAAAATATTAAAAAATCTAAAATTCATCTTGCATGTCAGGATTTTAAAAATCCAGCAAAAGTTCCCCTCCCAAGAACGAGACTCGTTCCCGAGTTACAAGATTAATTTTTAAAATGATTTTTTCGACAATCCAACCGTACGGATGTTAAGATATATCAATTTTAGTCATAACAAAAAATTATTAAAAAATTTGAAATTCATCTTGCATATCAGGATTGGAAAAATCCAGCCAAAGTACCCCTCCCTACAACGAAACTCGTTCCCGATTTACAAGAGTAATTTTTAAAATGATTTTTTCGACGATCCAACCATACGGATGTTAAGATGTATTAATTTTAGTCAAATGAAAAAATCATTAAAAAATTTGAAATTCATCTAGCATGTCAAGATTAGAAAAATCAATAAAAGTACCCCTCCAAACAACGAGACTCATTTCCGATTTACAAGATTATTTTTTAAAATGATTTTTTCGACGATCCAACCGTATGGATGTTAAGATATATCAATTTTTTTCATATGAAAAAATTATTAAAAAGTTTGAAATGCATCTTGCATGTCAGGATTAGAAAAATCGAGTAAAAGTACCATTCCCAACAACGAGACTCATTCCCGATTTACAAGATTAATTTTTAAAATGAGTTTTTGGATGATCCAACCGTACGGATGTTAAGATATATCAATTTTAGTCATAAGAAAAAAATATTAAAAAAATCTGAAATTCATCCTGCATGTCAAGATTAGAAAAATCCAGTTAAAGTACCCTTTTAGACAACGAGACTCGTTCCCGATTTACAAGGTTATTTTTTAAAATGATTTTTTCGATGATCCAACCCTACGTATTTTAAGATATATCAATTTTAGTCATATTAAAAAATTATTAACAAATTTTAAATTCATCTTGCATGTCTGGATTAGAAAAATCAAGTAAAAGTACCATTCCAGACAACGACACTCGTTCCCGATTTACAAGATTATTTTTTAAAATAATTTTTTCGACGATCCAACCGTACGGATGTTAAGATATATCAATTTTATTCATATGAAAAAATTATTAACAAATTTGAAATTGATCTTGCAAGTTTGGATTAGAAAAATCCAGTAAAAGTACCACTCCCGAAAATGAGATTCGTTCCCGATTTACAAGACTAATTTTTAAAATGATTATTTCGATGATCCAACCGTACGGATGTTAAGATATATCAATTTTATTCATAAAAAAATATTAAAAAATCTGAAATTCTTCTTGCATGTCAAGATTAGAAAAATGCAGTAAAAGTACCCCTCCAAACAACGAGACTCGTTTCCGATTTACAAGATTAATTTTTAAAATGGTTTTTTCGACAATCCAACCGTACGGATGTTAAGATATATCAATTTTATTCATATGAAAAAATTATTAACAAATTTGAAATTAATCTTGCATGTCAGGATTAGAAAAATCCAGTAAAACTACCATTCCCGACAACGAGACTGGTTCCCGATTAACAAGATTAATTTTTAAAATGATTTTTTCGACGATCCAACCATACGAATGTTAAGATATATCAATTCTATTCATAAGAAAAAAATATTAAAAAATCTTAAATTCATCTTGCATGTCAGGATTAGAAATATCCAGTAAAAGTACCCCTCCAGACAACGAGACTCGTTCCGATTTACAAGATTAATTTTTAAAATGATTATTTCGACGATCCAACTGTACGGATGTTAAGATATATCAATTTTAGTCATATGAAAAAATTATTAACAAATTTGAAATTCATCTTACATGTTAGGATTAGAAAAATCCAGAAAAAGTACCACTCCCGACAACGAGATTCGTTCCCCCTTTACAAGATTAATTTTTAAAATGATTTTTTCGACGATCCAACCGTACGGATGTTAAGATATATCAATTCTATTCATAAGAAAAAAATATTAAAAAATCTAAAATTCATCTTGCATGTCAGGATTTTAAAAATCCAGCAAAAGTACCCCTCCCAAGAACGAGACTCGTTCCCGATTTACAAGATTAACTTTTAAAATGATTTTTTCGACAATCCAACCGTACGGATGTTAAGATATATCAATTTTATTCATAACAAAAAATTATTAAAAAATTTGAAATTCATCTTGCATATTAGGATTTGAAAAATCCAGCCAAAGTACCCCTCCCAACAACGAGACTCGTTCCCGATTTACAAGATTAATTTTTAAAATGATTTTTTCGACAATCCAGCCATAAGGATGTTAAGATGTATTAATTTTAGTCATTTGAAAAAATTATTAAAAAATTTGAAATTCATCTAGCATGTCAGGATTAGAAAAATCAGTAAAAGTACCCCTCCAAACAACAAGACTCGTTCCTGACATGCTAGAAAAATCCAGTTAAAGTACCCATTTAGACAACGAGACTCGTTCCCGATTTACAAGGTTAATTTTTAAAATGATTTTTTTGATGATCCAACCCTACGTATTTTAAGATATATCAATTTTAGTCATATTAAAAAATTATTAACCAATTTTAAATTCATCTTGCATGTCTGGATTAGAAAAATCCAGTAAAAGTACCCTTCCAAACAACGACACCCGTTCCCGATTTACAAGATTATTTTTTAAAATAATTTTTTCGACGATCCAACCGTACGGATGTTAAGATATATCAATTTTAGTCATATGAAAAAATTATTAACAAATTTGAAATTGATCTTGCAAGTTAGGATTAGAAAAATCCAGTAAAAGTACCACTCTCGACAACGAGATTCGTTCCCCCTTTACAAGATTAATTTTTAAAATGATTTTTTTGATGATCCAACCGTACGGATGTTAAGATATATCAATTCTATTCATAAGAAAAAAATATTAAAAAATCTAAAATTCATCTTGCATGTCAGGATTTTAAAAATCCAGCAAAAGTTCCCCTCCCAAGAACGTGACTCGTTCCCAAGTTACAAGATTAATTTTTAAAATGATTTTTTCGACAATCCAACCGTACGGATGTTAAGATATATCAATTTTAGTCATAACAAAAAATTATTAAAAAATTTGAAATTCATCTTGCATATCATGATTCAAAAAATCCATCCAAAGTACCCCTCCCTACAACGAGACTCGTTCCCGATTTACAAGATTAATTTTTAAAATGATTTTTTCGACGATCCAACCATACGGATGTTAAGATGTATTAATTTTAGTCATATGAAAAAATTATTAAAAAATTTGAAATTCATCTAGCATGTCAGGATTAGAAAAATCAGTAAAAGTACCCCTCCAAACAACGAGACTCCTTCCCGATTTACAAGATTATTTTTTAAAATGATTTTTTTGACGATCCAACCGTACGGATGTATATCAATTTTATTCATAAGAAAAAATTATTAAAAAGATTGAAATTCATCTTGCATGTCAGGATTAGAAAAATCGAGTAAAAGTACCATTCCCAACAACGAGACTCATTCCCGATTTACAAGATTAATTTTTAAAATGAGTTTTTGGATGATCCAACCGTACGGATGTTAAGATATATCAATTTTAGTCATAAGAAAAAAATATTAAAAAAATCTGAAATTCATCCTGCATGTCAAGATTAGAAAAATCCAGTTAAAGTACCCATTTAGACAACGAGACTCGTTCCCGATTTACAAGGTTAATTTTTAAAATGATTTTTTTGATGATCCAACCCTACGTATTTTAAGATATATCAATTTTAGTCATATTAAAAAATTATTAACCAATTTTAAATTCATCTTGCATGTCTGGATTAGAAAAATCCAGTAAAAGTACCCTTCCAGACAACGACACCCGTTCCCGATTTACAAGATTATTTTTTTAAATAATTTTTTCGACGATCCAACCGTACGGATGTTAAGATATATCAATTTTAGTCATATGAAAAAATTATTAACAAATTTGAAATTGATCTTGCAAGTTAGGATTAGAAAAATCCAGTAAAAGTACCACTCTCGACAACGAGATTCGTTCCCCCTTTACAAGATTAATTTTTAAAATGATTTTTTTGACGATCCAACCGTACGGATGTTAAGATATATCAATTCTATTCATAAGAAAAAAATATTAAAAAATCTAAAATTCATCTTGCATGTCAGGATTTTAAAAATCCAGAAAAAGTACCCCTCCCAAGAACGAGACTCGTTCCCGATTTACAAGATTAATTTTTAAAATGATTTTTTCAACAATCCAACCGTACGGATGTTAAGATATATCAATTTTAGTCATAACAAAAAATTATTAAAAAATTTGAAATTCATCTTGCATATGAGGATTGGAAAAATCCAGCCAAAGTACCCCTCCCTACAACGAAACTCGTTCCCGATTTACAAGAGTAATTTTTAAAATGATTTTTTCGACGATCCAGCCATAAGGATGTTAAGATGTATTAATTTTAGTCAAATGAAAAAATCATTAAAAAATTTGAAATTCATCTAGCATGTCAAGATTAGAAAAATCAATAAAAGTACCCCTCCAAACAACGAGACTCGTTTCCGATTTACAAGATTATTTTTTAAAATGATTTTTTCGACGATCCAACCGTATGGATGTTAAGATATATCAATTTTATTCATATGAAAAAATTATTAAAAAGTTTGAAATGCATCTTGCATGTCAGGATTAGAAAAATCGAGTAAAAGTACCATTCCCAACAACGAGACTCATTCCCGATTTACAAGATTAATTTTTAAAATGAGTTTTTGGATGATCCAACCGTACGGATGTTAAGATATATCAATTTTAGTCATAAGAAAAAAATATTAAAAAAATCTGAAATTCATCCTGCATGTCAAGATTAGAAAAATCCAGTTAAAGTACCCTTTTAGACAACGAGACTCGTTCCCGATTTACAAGGTTATTTTTTAAAATGATTTTTTCGATGATCCAATCCTACGTATTTTAAGATATATCAATTTTAGTCATATTAAAAAATTATTAACAAATTTTAAATTCATCTTGCATGTCTGGATTAGAAAAATCAAGTAAAAGTACCCTTCCAGACAACGACACTCGTTCCCGATTTACAAGATTATTTTTTAAAATAATTTTTTCGACGATCCAACCGTACGGATGTTAAGATATATCAATTTTATTCATATGAAAAAATTATTAACAAATTTGAAATTGATCTTGCAAGTTTGGATTAGAAAAATCCAGTAAAAGTACCACTCCCGAAAACGAGATTCGTTCCCGATTTACAAGACTAATTTTTAAAATGATTATTTCGATGATCCAACCGTACGGATGTTAAGATATATCAATTTTATTCATAAAAAAATATTAAAAAATCTGAAATTCTTCTTGCATGTCAAGATTAGAAAAATGCAGTAAAAGTACCCCTCCAAACAACGAGACTCGTTTCCGATTTACAAGATTAATTTTTAAAATGGTTTTTTCGACAATCCAACCGTACGGTTGTTAAGATATATCAATTTTATTCATATGAAAAAATTATTAACAAATTTGAAATTAATCTTGCATGTCAGGATTAGAAAAATCCAGTAAAACTACCATTCCCGACAACGAGACTGGTTCCCGATTAACAAGATTAATTTTTAAAATGATTTTTTCGACGATCCAACCATACGAATGTTAAGATATATCAATTCTATTCATAAGAAAAAAATATTAAAAAATCTTAAATTCATCTTGCATGTCAGGATTAGAAATATCCAGTAAAAGTACCCCTCCAGACAACGAGACTCGTTCCGATTTACAAGATTAATTTTTAAAATGATTATTTCGACGATCCAACTGTACGGATGTTAAGATATATCAATTTTAGTCATATGAAAAAATTATTAACAAATTTGAAATTCATCTTACATGTTAGGATTAGAAAAATCCAGAAAAAGTACCACTCCCGACAACGAGATTCGTTCCCCCTTTACAAGATTAATTTTTAAAATGATTTTTTCGACGATCCAACCGTACGGATGTTAAGATATATCAATTCTATTCATAAGAAAAAAATATTAAAAAATCTAAAATTCATCTTGCATGTCAGGATTTTAAAAATCCAGCAAAAGTACCCCTCCCAAGAACGAGACTCGTTCCCGATTTACAAGATTAACTTTTAAAATGATTTTTTCGACAATCCAACCGTACGGATGTTAAGATATATCAATTTTAGTCATAACAAAAAATTATTAAAAAATTTGAAATTCATCTTGCATATTTGGATTTGAAAAATCCAGCCAAAGTACCCCTCCCAACAACGAGACTCGTTCCCGATTTACAAGATTAATTTTTAAAATGATTTTTTCGACGATCTAGCCATAAGGATGTTAAGATGTATTAATTTTAGTCATTTGAAAAAATTATTAAAAAATTTGAAATTCATCTAGCATGTCAGGATTAGAAAAATCAGTAAAAGTACCCCTCCAAACAACAAGACTCGTTCCTGACATGCTAGAAAAATCCAGTTAAAGTACCCATTTAGACAACGAGACTCGTTCCCGATTTACAAGGTTAATTTTTAAAATGATTTTTTTGATGATCCAACCCTACGTATTTTAAGATATATCAATTTTAGTCATATTAAAAAATTATTAACCAATTTTAAATTCATCTTGCATGTCTGGATTAGAAAAATCCAGTAAAAGTACCCTTCCAGACAACGACACCCGTTCCCGATTTACAAGATTATTTTTTAAAATAATTTTTTAGACGATCCAACCGTACGGATGTTAAGATATATCAATTTTAGTCATATGAAAAAATTATTAACAAATTTGAAATTGATCTTGCAAGTTAGGATTAGAAAAATCCAGTAAAAGTACCACTCTCGACAACGAGATTCGTTCCCCCTTTACAAGATTAATTTTTAATATGATTTTTTTGACGATCCAACCGTACGGATGTTAAGATATATCAATTCTATTCATAAGAAAAAAATATTAAAAAATCTAAAATTCATCTTGCATGTCAGGATTTTAAAAATCCAGCAAAAGTTCCCCTCCCAAGAACGAGACTCGTTCCCGAGTTACCAGATTAATTTTTAAAATGATTTTTTCGACAATCCAACCGTACGGATGTTAAGATATATCAATTTTAGTCATAACAAAAAATTATTAAAAAATTTGAAATTCATCTTGCATATCAGGATTGGAAAAATCCAGCCAAAGTACCCCTCCCTACAACGAAACTCGTTCCCGATTTACAAGAGTAATTTTTAAAATGATTTTTTCGACGATCCAACCATAAGGATGTTAAGATGTATTAATTTTAGTCAAATGAAAAAATCATTAAAAAATTTGAAATTCATCTAGCATGTCAGGATTAGAAAAATCAATAAAAGTACCCCTCCAAACAACGAGACTCGTTTCCGATTTACAAGATTATTTTTTAAAATGATTTTTTCGACGATCCAACCGTATGGATGTTAAGATATATCAATTTTATTCATATGAAAAAATTATTAAAAAGTTTGAAATGCATCTTGCATGTCAGGATTAGAAAAATCGAGTAAAAGTACCATTCCCAACAACGAGACTCATTCCCGATTTACAAGATTAATTTTTAAAATGAGTTTTTGGATGATCCAACCGTATTGATGTTAAGATATATCAATTTTAGTCATAAGAAAAAAATATTAAAAAATTTGAAATTCATCCTGCATGTCAGGATTAGAAAAATCCAGTTAAAGTACCCTTTTAGACAACGAGACTCGTTCCCGATTTACAAGGTTATTTTTTAAAATGATTTTTTCGATGATCCAACCCTACGTATTTTAAGATATATCAATTTTAGTCATATTAAAAAATTATTAACAAATTTTAAATTCATCTTGCATGTCTGGATTAGAAAAATCCAGTAAAAGTACCCTTCTAGACAACGACACTCGTTCCCGATTTACAAGATTATTTTTTAAAATAATTTTTTCGACGATCCAACCGTACGGATGTTAAGATATATCAATTTTAGTCATATGAAAAAATTATTAACAAATTTGAAATTGATCTTGCAAGTTTGGATTAGAAAAATCCAGTAAAAGTACCACTCCCGAAAACGAGATTCGTTCCCGATTTACAAGACAAATATTTAAAATGATTATTTCGATGATCCAACCGTACGGATGTTAAGATATATCAATTTTATTCATAAAAAAATATTAAAAAATCTGAAATTCTACTTGCATGTCAAGATTAGAAAAATGCAGTAAAAGTACCCCTCCAAACAATGAGACTCGTTTCCGATTTAAAAGATTAATTTTTAAAATGGTTTTTTCGACAATCCAACCGTACGGATGTTAAGATATATCAATTTTATTCATATGAAAAAATTATTAACAAATTTGAAATTAATCTTGCATGTCAGGATTAGAAAAATCCAGTAAAACTACCATTCCCGACAACGAGACTGGTTCCCGATTAACAAGATTAATTTTTAAAATGATTTTTTTGACGATCCAACCATACGAATGTTAAGATATATCAATTCTATTCATAAGAAAAAAATATTAAAAAATCTTAAATTCATCTTGCATGTCAGGATTAGAAATATCCAGTAAAAGTACCCCTCCAGACAACGAGACTCGTTCCGATTTACAAGATTAATTTTTAAAATGATTATTTCGACGATCCAACTGTACGGATGTTAAGATATATCAATTTTAGTCATATGAAAAAATTATTAACAAATTTGAAATTCATCTTACATGTTAGGATTAGAAAAATCCAGAAAAAGTACCACTCCCGACAACGAGATTCGTTCCCCCTTTACAAGATTAATTTTTAAAATGATTTTTTTCGACGATCCAACCGTACGGATGTTAAGATATATCAATTCTATTCATAAGAAAAAAATATTAAAAAATCTAAAATTCATCTTGCATGTCAGGATTTTAAAAATCCAGCAAAAGTACCCCTCCCAAGAACGAGACTCGTTCCCGATTTACAAGATTAACTTTTAAAATGATTTTTTCGACAATCCAACCGTACGGATGTTAAGATATATCAATTTTAGTCATAACAAAAAATTATTAAAAAATTTGAAATTCATCTTGCATATTAGGATTCGAAAAATCCAGCCAAAGTACCCCTCCCAACAACGAGACTCGTTCCCGATTTACAAGATTAATTTTTAAAATGATTTTTTCGACGATCCAGCCATAAGGATGTTAAGATGTATTAATTTTAGTCATTTGAAAAAATTATTAAAAAATTTGAAATTCATCTAGCATGTCAGGATTAGAAAAATCAGTAAAAGTACCCCTCCAAACAACAAGACTCGTTCCTGACATGCTAGAAAAATCCAGTTAAAGTACCCATTTAGACAACGAGACTCGTTCCCGATTTACAAGGTTAATTTTTAAAATGATTTTTTTGATGATCCAACCCTACGTATTTTAAGATATATCAATTTTAGTCATATTAAAAAATTATTAACCAATTTTAAATTCATCTTGCATGTCTGGATTAGAAAAATCCAGTAAAAGTACCCTTCCAGACAACGACACCCGTTCCCGATTTACAAGATTATTTTTTAAAATAATTTTTTCGACGATCCAACCGTACGGATGTTAAGATATATCAATTTTAGTCATATGAAAAAATTATTAACAAATTTGAAATTGATCTTGTAAGCTAGGATTAGAAAAATCCAGTAAAAGTACCAGCCATAAGGATGTTAAGATGTATTAATTTTAGTCATTTGAAAAAATTATTAAAAAATTTGAAATTCATCTAGCATGTCAGGATTAGAAAAATCAGTAAAAGTACCCCTCCAAACAACAAGACTCGTTCCTGATTTACAAGATTATTTTTTAAAATGATTTTTTCGACGATCCAACCGTACGGATGTTAAGATATATCAATTTTATTCCTATGAAAAAATTATTAAAAAGTTTGAAATTCATCTTGCATGTTAGGATTAGAAAAATCGAGTAAAAGTACCATTCCCAACAACGAGACTCATTCCCGATTTACAAGATTAATTTTTAAAATGAGTTTTTGGATGATCCAACCGTACAGATGTTAAGATATATCAATTTTAGTCATAAGAAAAAAATATTAAAAAATTTGAAATTCATCCTGCATGTCAAGATTAGAAAAATCCAGTAAAAGTACCCTTCCAGACAACGACACCCGTTCCCGATTTACAAGATCATTTTTTAAAATAATTTTTTCGACGATCCAACCGTACGGATGTTAAGATATATCAATTTTAGTCATATGAAAAAATTATTAACAAATTTGAAATTGATCTTGTAAGCTAGGATTAGAAAAATCCAGTAAAAGTACCACTCTCGACAACGAGATTCGTTCCCCCTTTACAAGATTAATTTTTAAAATGATTTTTTTAACGATCCAACCGTACGGATGTTAAGATATATCAATTCTATTCATAAGAAAAACATATTAAAAAATCTAAAATTCATCTTGCATGTCAGGATTTTAAAAATCCAGCAAAAGTACCCCTCCCAAGAACGTGACTCTTTCCCAAGTTACAAGATTAATTTTTAAAATGATTTTTTCGACAATCCAACCGTACGGATGTTAAGATATATCAATTTTAGTCATAACAAAAAATTATTAAAAAATTTGAAATTCATCTTGCATATCATGATTCGAAAAATCCATCCAAAGTACCCCTCCCTACAACGAGACTCGTTCCCGATTTACAAGATTAATTTTTAAAATGATTTTTTCGACGATCCAACCATACGGATGTTAAGATGTATTAATTTTAGTCATATGAAAAAATTATTAAAAAATTTGAAATTCATCTAGCATGTCAGGATTTGAAAAATCAGTAAAAGTACCCCTCCAAACAACGAGACTCGTTCCCGATTTACAAGATTATTTTTTAAAATGATTTTTTTGACTATCCAACCGTATGGATGTTAAGATATATTAATTTTATTCATATGAAAAAATTATTAAAAAGTTTGAAATTCATCTTGCATGTCAGGATTAGAAAAATTGAGTAAAAGTACCATTCCCAACAACGAGACTCATTCCCGATTTACAAGATTAATTTTTAAAATGAGTTTTTGGATGATCCAACCGTACAGATGTTAAGATATATCAATTTTAGTCATAAGAAAAAAATATTAAAAAATTTGAAATTCATCCTGCATGTCAAGATTAGAAAAATCCTGTAAAAGTACCCTTCCAGACAACGACACCCGTTCCCGATTTACAAGATCATTTTTTAAAATAATTTTTTCGACGATCCAACCGTACGGATGTTAAGATATATCAATTTTAGTCATATGAAAAAATTATTAACAAATTTGAAATTGATCTTGCAAGCTAGGATTAGAAAAATCCAATAAAAGTACCACTCCCGACAACGAGATTCGTTCCCCCTTTACAAGATTAATTTTTAAAATGATTTTTTTGACGATCCAACCCTACGTATTTTAAGATATATCAATTTTAGTCATATTAAAAAATTATTAACAAATTTTAAATTCATCTTGCATGTCTGGATTAGAAAAATCCAATAAAAGTACCTTTCCAGACAACGACACCCGTTCCCGATTTACAAGATTTTTTTTAAAATAATTTTTTCGACGATCCAACCGTACGGATGTTAAGATATATCAATTTTAGTCATATGAAAAAATTATTAACAAATTTGAAATTGATCTTGCAAGTTAGGATTAGAAAAATCCAGTAAAAGTACCACTCTCGACAACGAGATTCATTCCCCCTTTACCAGGTTAATTTTTAAAATGATTTTTTTGATGATCCAACCGTACGGATGTTAAGATATATAAATTCTATTCATAAGAAAAAAATATTAAAAAATCTAAAATTCATCTTGCATGTCAGGATTTTAAAAATCCAGCAAAAGTTCCCCTCCCAAGAACGAGACTCGTTCCCGAGTTACAAGATTAATTTTTAAAATGATTTTTTCGACAATCCAACCGTACGGATGTTAAGATATATCAGTTTTAGTCATAACAAAAAATTATTAAAAAATTTAAAATTCATCTTGCATATCAGGATTCGAAAAATCCAGCCAAAGTACCCCTCCCTACAACGAAACTCGTTCCCGATTTACAAGAGTAATTTTTAAAATGATTTTTTCGACGATCCAACCATACGGATGTTAAGATGTATTAATTTTAGTCAAATGAAAAAATCATTAAAAAATTTGAAATTCATCTAGCATGTCAGGATTAGAAAAATCAATAAAAGTACCCCTCCAAACAACTAGACTCGTTCCCGATTTACAAGATTAATTTTTAAAATGAGTTTTTGGATGATCCAACCGTATTGATGTTAAGATATATCAATTTTAGTCGTAAGAAAAAAATATTAAAAAATTTGAAATTCATCCTGCATGTCAGGATTAGAAAAATCCAGTTAAAGTACCCTTTTAGACAACGAGACTCGTTCCCGATTTACAAGGTTATATTTTAAAATGATTTTTTCGATGATCCAACCCTACGTATTTTAAGATATATCAATTTTAGTCATATTAAAAAATTATTAACAAATTTTAAATTCATCTTGCATGTCTGGATTAGAAAAATCCAGTAAAAGTACCCTTCCAGACAACGACACTCGTTCCCGATTTACAAGATTATTTTTTAAAATAATTTTTTCGACGATCCAACCGTACGGATGTTAAGATATATCAATTTTAGTCATATGAAAAAATTATTAACAAATTTGAAATTGATCTTGCAAGTTTGGATTAGAAAAATCCAGTAAAAGTACCACTCCCGAAAACGAGATTCGTTCCCGATTTACAAGACTAATTTTTAAAATGATTATTTCGATGATCCAACCATACGGATGTTAAGATATATCAATTTTATTCATATGAAAAAATTATTAACAAATTTGAAATTAATCTTGCATGTCAGGATTAGAAAAATCCAGTAAAACTACCATTCTCGACAACGAGACTGGTTCCCGATTAACAAGATTAATTTTTAAAATGATTTATTCGACGATCCAACCATACGAATGTTAAGATATATCAATTCTATTCATAAGAAAAAAATCTTAAAAAATCTTAAATTCATCTTGTATGTCAGGATATTAAAAATCCAGCAAAAGTACCCCTCCCAAGAACGAGACTCGTTCCCGATTTATAAAATTAATTTTTAAAATGATTTTTTCGACGATCCAACCGTACGGATGTTAAGATATATCAATTTTAGTCATAACAAAAAATTATTAAAAAATTTGAAATTCATCCTTCATATCATGATTCGAAAAATCCAGCCAAAGTACCCCTCCCTACAACGAGACTCGTTCACGATTTACAAGATTAATTTTTAAAATGATTTTTTCGACTATCCAACCATACGAATGTTAAGATATATCAATTCTATTCATAAGAAAAAAATATTAAAAAATCTTAAATTCATCTTGTATGTCAGGATATTGAAAATCCAGCAAAAGTACCCCTCCCAAGAACGAGACTCGTTCCCGATTTATAAAATTAATTTTTAAAATGATTTTTTCGACGATCCAACCGTACGGATGTTAAGATATATCAATTTTAGTCATAACAAAAAATTATTAAAAAATTTGAAATTCATCCTTCATATCTTGATTCGAAAAATCCAGCCAAAGTACTCCTCCCTACAACGAGACTCGTTCACGATTTACAAGACTAATTTTTAAAATGATTATTTCGATGATCCAACCGTACGGATGTTAAGATATATCAATTTTATTCATATGAAAAAATTATTAACAAATTTGAAATTAATCTTGCATATCAGGATTAGAAAAATCCAGTAAAACTACCATTCCCGACAACGAGACTGGTTCCCGATTAACAAGATTAATTTTTAAAATGATTTTTTCGACGATCCAACCATACGAATGTTAAGATATATCAATTCTATTCATAAGAAAAAAATATTAAAAAATCTTAAATTCATCTTGTATGTCAGGATATTAAAAATCCAGCAAAAGTACCCCTCCCAAGAACGAGACTCGTTCCCGATTTATAAAATTAATTTTTAAAATGATTTTTTCGACGATCCAACCGTACGGATGTTAAGATATATCAATTTTAGTCATAACAAAAAATTATTAAAATATTTGAAATTCATCCTTCATATCATGATTCGAAAAATCCAGCCAAAGTACCCCTCCCTACAACGAGACTCGTTCACGATTTACAAGATTAATTTTTAAAATGATTTTTTCGACGATCCAACCATACAGATGTTAAGATGTATTAATTTTAGTCATATGAAAAAATTATTAAAAAATTTGAAATTCATCTAGCATGTCAGGATTAGAAAAATCGAGTAAAAGTACCATTCCCAACAACGAGACTCGTTCCTGATTTACAAGATTAATTTTTAAAATGAGTTTTTGGATGATCCAACCGTACGGATTTTAAGATATATCAATTTTAGTCATAAGAAAAAAATATTAAAAAATTTGAAATTCATCCTGCATGTTAGGATTAGAAAAATCGAGTTAAAGTACCCCTATGGACAACGAGACTCGTTCCCGATTTACAAGGTTAATTTTTGAAATGATTTTTTCGATGATCCAACCCTACATATGTTAAGATATATCAATTTTAGTCATATTAAAAAATTATTAACAAATTTTAAATTCATCTTGCATGTCTGGATTAGAAAAATCCAGTAAAAGTACCATTCCAGACAACGACATTCGTTCCCGATTTACAAGATTATTTTTTAAAATAATTTTTTTGATGATCCAACCGTACGGATGTTAAGATATATCAATTTTAGTCATATGAAAAAATTATTAACAAATTTGAAATTGATCTTGCACGTTAGGATTAGAAAAATCCAGTAAAAGTCTCACTCCCGACAACGGGATTCGTTCCCGATTTACAAGATTAATTTTTAAAATGAGATTTTTAATGATCCAATCATACGGATGTTAAGATATATCAATTTTTGTCATAAGAAAAAAATATAAAAAAAATTGAAATTCATCTTGCATGTCAGGATTAGAAAAATCCAGGTAAAGTACCCCTTTAGACAACGAGACTCGTTCCCGATTTACAAGGTTAATTTTTAAAATGATTTTTTCGATGATCCAACCCTACGTATATTAAGATATATCAATTTTAGTCATATTAATAAATTATTATCAAATTTTAAATTCATCTTGCATGTCTGGATTAGAAAAATCCAGTAAAAGTACCCTTCCAGACAACGACACTCGTTCCCGATTTACAAGATTATTTTTTAAAATAACTTTTTCGAAGATCCAACCGTACGGATGTTAAGATATATCAATTTTAGTCATATGAAAAAATTATTAACAAATTTGAAATTGATCCTGCACGTTAGGATTAGAAAAATCCAGTAAAAGTACCACTCCCGACAACGAGATTCGTTCCCGATTTAGAAGACTAATTTTTAAAATGATTATTTCGATGATCTAACCGTACAGATGTTAAGATATATCAATTTTATTCAAAGAAAAATATTAAAAAATTAGAAATTCTTCTTGCATGACAGGATTAGAAAAATCCAGTAAAAGTACCCCTCCCAAGAACGAGAATCGTTCCCGATTTACGAGATTAATTTTTAAAATGATTTTTTCGATGATCCAACCGTACGGATGTTAAGATATATCAATTTTAGTCATAACAAAAAATTATTAAAAAAATTGAAATTCATCCTGCATATAATGATTCGAAAAATCCAGCCAAAGTACCCCTCCCTACAACGAGACTCGTTCCCGATTTACAAGATTATTTTTTAAAATGATTTTTTCGACGATCCAACCAAACGGATGTTAAGATGTATTAATTTTAGTCATATGAAAAAATTATTAACAAATTTGAAATTCATCTTGCATGTTAGGATTAGAAAAATCCAGTAAAAGTACCATTCCCGACAACGAGACTCGTTCCTGATTTACAAGATTAATTTTTAAAATGATTTTTTTCACGATCCAACCATACGGATGTTAAGATGTATTAATTTTAGTCATATGAAAAAATTATTAAGAAATTTGAAATTCATCTAGCATGTAATGAGTAGAAAAATCCAGTAATGATACCCCTCCAAACAACGAGACTCTTTCCCAATTTACAAGATTATTTTTTAAAATGATTTTTTCGACAATCCAACTGTATGGATGTTAAGATATATCAATTTTATTCATATGAAAAAATTATTAACAAATTTGAAATTCATCTTGCATGTCGCGATTAGAAAAATTCAGTAAAAGTACCATTCCCGACAACGAGACTCGTTCCCGATTTACAAGATTAATTTTTAAAATGAGTTTTAGGATGATCCCATCATACGGATGTTAAAATATATCAATTTTAGTCATAACAAAAAATTATTAAAAAATTTAAAATTCATCTTGCATATCAGGATTCAAAAAATCCATCCAAAGTACCTCTCCCTACAACGAGACTCGTTCCTGATTTACAAGATTAATTTTTAAAATGATTTTTTCGACGATCCAACCATACGGATGTTAAGATGTATTAATTTTAGTCATATGAAAAAATTATTAAAAAATTTGAAATCCATCTAGCATGTCAGGATTAGAAAAACCCAATAAAGTAGCCCTTCAAACAACGAGACGCGTTCCCGATTTACAAGATTATTTTTTAAAATGATTTTTCCGACGATCCAACCGTACGGTTGTTAAGATATATCAATTTTATTCATATGAAAAAATTATTAACAAATTTGAAATTCATCTTGCATGTCAAGATTAGAAAAATCCAGTAAAAGTACCATTCCCGACAACGAGACTCGTTCCCGATTTACAAGATTAATTTTTAAAATGAGTTTTAGGATGATCCCATCATACGGATGTTAAAATATATCAATTTTAGTCATAACAAAAAATTATTAAAAAATTTAAAATTCATCTTGCATATCAGGATTCGAAAAATCCAGCCAAACTACCTCTCCCTACAACGAGACTCGTTCCTGATTTACAAGATTAATTTTTAAAATGATTTTTTCGACGATCCAACCATACGGATGTTAAGATGTATTAATTTTAGTCATATGAAAAAATTATTAAAAAATTTAAAATCCATCTAGCATGTCAGGATTAGAAAAACCCAATAAAGTAGCCCTTCAAACAACGAGACTCGTTTTTGATTTACAAGATTATTTTTTAAAATGATTTTTTCGACGATCCAACCGTACGGTTGTTAAGATATATCAATTTTATTCATATGAAAAAATTATTAACAAATTTGAAATTCATCTTGCATGTCAAGATTAGAAAAATCCAGTAAAAGTACCATTCCCGACAACGAGACTCGATCCCGATTTACTTGATTAATTTTTAAAATGAGTTTTTGGATGTTCCAACCGTACGGATGTTAAGATATATCAATTTTAGTCATAAGAAAAAAATATTAAAAAATCTGAAATTTATCTTGCATGTCTGGATTCGAAAAATCTAGCAAAAGTACCCCTCTAGGCAACGAGATCAATTTTTAAAATGATTTTTTGACGATCTAACCGTACGGATGTTAAGATATATCAATTTTAGTCATATGAAAAAATTATAAAAAAATTTGAAATTCATCGTGCATGTAAGGATTAGAAAAATCCAATTAAAGTACCCCTTTAGACAACGAGACTCGTTCCCGATTTATAAGATTAATTTTTAAAATCATTTTTTCGACGATCCAACCGTTCGGATGTTAAGATATATCAATTTTAGTCATAACAAAAAATTATTAAAAAATTTGAAATTCATCCTGCATATCATGATTCACAAAATCCAACCAAAGTACGTACCCCTCCCTACAACGAGACTCGTTCACGATTTACAAGATTAATTTTTAAAATGATTTTTTCGACAATCCAACCGTACGGATGTTAAGATGTATTAATTTTAGACATATGAAAAAAAATTTAAAAAAATTGAAATTCATCTAGCATGTCAGGATTAGAAAAATCGAGTAAAAGTGTCATTCCCAACAACGAGACTCGTTCCCGATTTACAAGATTAATTTTTAAAATGAGTTTTTGGATGATCCAACCGTATGGATGTTAAGATATATCAATTTTAGTCATAGGAAAAAATTATTAAAAAATTTGAAATTCATCCTGCATATCAGGATTAGAAAAATCGAGTTAAAGTACCCCTTTAGACAAAGAGACTCGTTCCCGATTTACAAGGTTAATTTTTATAATGATTTTTTCGATGAACCAACCCTACGTATGTTAAGATATATCAATTTTAGTCATATTAAAAAATTATTAACAAATTTTAAATTCATCTTGCATGTCTGGATTAGAAAAATCCAGTAAAAGTACCCTTCCAGACAACGACACTCGTTCCCGATTTACAAGATTATTTTTTAAAATAATTTTTTCGACAATCCAACCGTACGGATGTGAAGATATATCAATTTTAGTCATATGAAAAAATTATTAACAAATTTGAAATTGATCTTGCACGTTAGGATTAGAAAAATCCAGTAAAAGTCTCACTCACGACAACGGGATTCGTTCCCGATTTACATGATTAATTTTTAAAATGAGTTTTTGGATGATCCAACCGTACGGATGTTAATATATATCAATTTTTTTCATAAGAAAAAAATATTAAAAAATTTGAAATTCATCCTGCATGACAGGATTAGAAAAATCCAGTTAAAGTACCCCTTTAGACAACGAGGCTCGTTCCCGATTTACAAGGTTAATTTTTAAAATGACTTTTTCGATGATCCAACCCTACGTATGTTAAGATATATCAATTTTAGTCATATTAAAAAATTATTATCAAATTTTAAATTCATCTTGCATGTCTGGATTAGAAAAATCCAGTAAAAGTACCCTTACAGACAACGACACTCGTTCCCGATTTACAAGATTATTTTTTAAAATAATTTTTTCGAAGATCCAACCGTACGGATGTTATGATATATAAATTTTAGTCATATGAAAAAATTATTAACACATTTGAAATTGATCTTGCACGTTAGGATTAGAAAAATCCAGTAAAAGTACCACTCCCGACAATGAAATTCGTTCCCGATTTACAAGATTAATTTTTAAAATGATTATTTCGATGATCCAACTGTACGGATGTTAAGATATATCAATTTTATTCTTAAAAAAATATAAAAAAATCTCAAATTCTTCTTGCAAGTCAGGATTATAAAAAATGCAGTAAAAGTACCCCTCCAAACAACGAGACTCGTTCCCGATTTACAAGATTAATTTTTAAAATGGTTTTTTCGAAGATCCTACCGTACGGATGTTAAGATATATCAATTTTATTCATATGAAAAATTTATTAACAAATTTGAAATTAATCTTGCATGTCAGGATTAGAAAAATCCAGTAAAAGTACCATTCCTGACAACGAGACTCGTTCCCGATTTATAAGATTAATTTTTAAAATCGTTTTTTCGACGATCCAACCGTACGGATGTTAAGATATATCAATTTTAGTCATAACAAAAAATTATTAAAAAATTTGAAATTCATCCTGCATATCATGATTCACAAAATCCAACCAAAGTACGTACCCCTCCCTACAACGAGACTCGTTTCCGATTTACAAGATTAATTTTTAAAATGAGTTTTTGGATGATCTAACTGTACGGATGTTAAGATATATCAATTTTAGTCATAAGAAAAAAATATTAAAAAAATTGAAATTCATCCTGCATGTCAGGATTAGAAAAATCGAGTTAAAGTACCCCTTTAGACAACGAGACTCGTTCCCGATTTACAAGGTTAATTTTTAAAATGATTTTTTCGATGATCCAACCCTACGTATGTTAAGATATATCAATTTTAGTCATATTAAAAAATTATTAACAAATTTTACATTCATCTTGCATGTCTGGATTAGAAAAATCCAGTAAAAGTACCCTTTCAGACAACGACACTCGTTCCCGATTTACAAGATTATTTTTTAAAATAATTTTTTCGACGATCCAACCGTACGGATGTTAAGATATATCAATTTTAGTCATATGAAAAAATTATTAACAAATTTGAAACTGATCTTGCACGTTAGGATTAGAAAAATCCAGTAAAAGTCCCACTCCCGACAACGGGATTCGTTCCCGATTTATAAGATTAATTTTTAAAATGAGTTTTTGGATGATCCAACCGTACGGATGTTAAGATATATCAATTTTTATCATAAGAAAAAAATATTAAAAAATTTGAAATTCATTCTGCATGTGAGGATTAGAAAAATCCAGTTAAAGTACCCCTTTAAACAACGAGACTCGTTCCCGATTTACAAGGTTAATTTTTAAAATGATTTTTTCGATGATCCAACCCTACGTATGTTAAGATATATTAATTTTAGTCATATTAAAAAATTATTATCAAATTTTGAATTCATCTTGCATGTCTGGATTAGAAAAATCCAGTAAAAGTACCCTTCCAGACAACGACATTCATTCCCAATTTACAAGATTATTTTTTAAAATAATTTTTTCGAAGATCCAACCGTACGGATGTTAAGATATTTCAATTTTAGTCATATAAAAAAATTATTAACAAATTTGAAATTGATCTTGCACGTTAGGATTAGAAAAATCCATTAAAAGTACCACTCCCGACAACGAGATTCGTTCCCGATTTACAAGATTAATTTTTAAATTGATTATTTCAATGATCCAACCGTACGGATGTTAAGATATATCAATTTTATTCATAAAAAATTATTAAAAAATCTGAAAATCTTCTTGCATTTCAGGATTAGAAAAATGCAGTAAAAGTATCCCTCCAAACAACGAGACTCGTTCCCGATTTACAAGATTAATTTTTAAAATGGTTTTTTCGATGATCCAACCGTACGGATGTTAAGATATATCAATTTTATTCATATGAAAAATTTATTAACAAATTTGAAATTAATCTTGCATGTCAGGATTAGAAAAACCCAGTAAAAGTACCATTCCCGACAACGAGACTGGTTCCCGATTAACAAGATTAATTTTTAAAATGATTTTTTCGACGATCCAACCATACGAATGTTAAGATATATCAATTCTATTCATAAGGAAAAAATATTAAAAAATCTGAAATTCATCTTGCATGTCAGGATTTTAAAAATCCAGCAAAAGTACCCCTCCCAAGAACGAGACTCGTTCCCGATTTACAAGATGAATTTTTAAAATGATTTTTTCGACGATCCATCCGTACGGATGTTAAGATATATCAATTTTAGTCATACCAAAAAATTATTAAAAAATTGGAAATTCATCCTGCATATCATGATTCGAAAAATTCAGCCAAAGTACCCCTCCCTACAACGAGACTCGTTCACGATTTACAAGATTAATTTTTAAAATGATTTTTTCGACGATCCAACCATACGGATGTTAAGATGTATTAATTTTAGTCATATGAAAAAATTATTAAAAAATTTGAAATTCATCTAGCATGTCAGGATTAGAAAAATCGAGTAAAAGTACCATTCCCAACAACGAGACTCGTTCCCGATTTACAAGATTAATTTTTAAAATGAGTTTTTGGATGATCCAACCGTACGGATGTTAAGATATATCAATTTTAGTCAGTAGAAAAAAAAAATTAAAAAATTTGAAAACCATCCTGCATGTCAGAATTAGAAAAATCGAGTTAAAGTACCCATTAGACAACGAGACTCGTTCCCGATTTACAAGGTTAATTTTTAAAATGATTTTTTCGATGATCCAACCCTACGTATGTTAAGATATATCAATTTTAGCCATATTAAAAAATTATTAACAAATTTTAAATTCATCTTGCATGTCTGGATTAGAAAAATCCAGTAAAAGTACCCTTCTAGACAACGACACTCGTTCCCGATTTACAAGATTATTTTTTAAAATAATTTTTTCGATGATCCAACCATACGGATGTTAAGATATATCAATTTTAGTCATATGAAAAAAATATTAACAAATTTGAAATTGATCTTGCACGTTAGGATTAGAAAAATCCAGTAAAAGTTCCACTCCCGGCAACGGGATTCGTTCCCGATTTACAAGATTAATTTTTAAAATGAGTTTTTAGATGATCCAACCGTACGGATATTAAGATATATCAATTTTTGTCATAAGAAAAAAATATTAAAAAATTTGAAATTCATCCTGCATGTCAGGATTAGAAAAATCCAGTTAAAGTACCCCTTTAGACAACGAGACTCGTTCCCGATTTACAAGGTTAATTTTTAAAATGATTTTTTCGATGATCCAACCCTACGTATGTTAAGATATATCAATTTTAGTCATATTAAAAAATTATTATCAAATTTTAAATTCATCTTGCATGTCTGGATTAGAAAAATCCAGTAAAAGTACCCTTCCAGACAACGACACTCGTTCCCAATTTACAAGATTAATTTTTAAAATGATTATTTCGATGATCCAACCGTACGGAGGTTAAGATATATCAATTTTATTCATAAAAAATTATTAAAAAGTCTGAAAATCTTCTTGCATTTCAGGATTAGAAAAATACAGTAAAAGTACCCCTCCAAACAACGAGACTCGTTCCCGATTTACAAGATTAATTTTTAAAATGGTTTTTTCGACGATCCAACCGTACAGATGTTAAGATATATCAATTTTATTCATATCAAAAATTTATTAACAAATTTGAAATTAATCTTGCATGTCAGGATTAGAAAAATCCAGTAAAAGTACCATTCCCGACAACGAGACTGGTTCCCGATTAACAAGATTAATTTTTAAAATGATTTTTTCGACGATTCAACCATATGAATGTTAAGATATATCAATTCTATTCATAAGAAAAAAATATTAAAAAATCTGAAATTCATCTTGCATGTCAGGATTTTAAAAATCTAGCAAAAGTACCCCTCCCAAGAACGAGACTCGTTCCCGATTTACAAGATTAATTTTTAAAATGATTTTTTCGACGATCCATCCGTACGGATGTTAAGATATATCAGTTTTAGTCATACCAAAAAATTATTAAAAAATTTGAAATTCATCCTGCATATCATGATTCGAAAAATCCAGCCAAAGTACCCCTCCCTACAACGAGACTCGTTCACGATTTACAAGATTAATTTTTAAAATGATTTTTTCGACGATCCAACCATACGGATGTTAAGATGTATCAATTTTAGTCCTATGAAAAAATTAGTAAAAAATATGAAATTCATCTAGCATGTCAGGATTAGAAAAATCGAGTAAAAGTACCATTCCCAACAACGAGACTCGTTCCCGATTTACAAGATTAATTTTTAAAATGAGTTTTTGGATGATCCAACCGTACGGATGTTAAGATATATCAATTTTAGTCATAAGAAAAAAATATTAAAAAATTTGAAATTCATCCTGCATGTCAAGATTAGAAAAATCCAGTTAAAGTACCCCTTTAGACAACGAGACTCGTTCCCGATTTACAAGGTTAATTTTTAAAATGATTTTTTCGATA
Source organism: Apium graveolens (assembly GCF_009905375.1). Lineage (NCBI taxonomy): Eukaryota > Viridiplantae > Streptophyta > Magnoliopsida > Apiales > Apiaceae > Apium > Apium graveolens. Next base: position 84,464 of record NW_027417359.1, read on the forward strand.
ATCCAACCCTACGTATGTTAAGATATATCGATTTTAGTCATATTAAAAAATTATTATCAAATTTTAAATTCATCTTGCATGTCTGGATTAGAAAAATCCAGTAAAAGTACCCTTACAAACAACGACACTCGTTCCCGATTTACAAGATTATTTTTTAAAATATTTTTTTCGAAGATCCAACCGTACGGATGTTATGATATATCAATTTTAGTCATATGAAAAAATTATTAACACATTTGAAATTAATCTTGCATGTCAGAATTAGAAAAATCCAGTAAAAGTACCACTCCCGACAACGAGATTCGTTCCCGATTTACAAGATTAATTTTTAAAATGATTATTTTGATGATCCAACCGTACGGATGTTAAGATATATCAATTTTATTCATAAAAAAATATTAAAAAATCTCAAATTCTTCTTGCAAGTCAGGATTAGAAAAATGCAGTAAAAGTACCCCTCCAAACAACGAGACTCGTTCCCGATTTACAAGATTAATTTTTAAAATGGTTTTTTCGAAGATCCAACCGTACGGATGTTAAGATATATCAATTTTATTCATATGAAAAATTTATTAACAAATTTGAAATTAATCTTGCATGTCAGGATTAGAAAAATCCAGTAAAAGTACCATTTCTGACAACGAGACTGGTTCCCGATTGACAAGATTAATTTTTAAAATGATTTTTTCGATGATCCAACCATGCGAATGGTAAGATATATCAGTTCTATTCATAAGAAAAAAATATTAAAAAACCTGAAATTCATCTTGCATGTCAGGATTTTAAAAATCCAGCAAAAGTATTCCTCCCAAGAACGAGACTCATTCCCGATTTACAAGATTAATTTTTAAAATGATTTTTTCGACGATCCAACCGTACGGATGTTAAGATATATCCATTTTAGTCATAACAAAAAATTATTAAAAAATTTGAAATTCATCCTGCATATCATGATTCGAAAAATCCAGCCAAAGTACCCCTCCCTACAACGAGACTTGTTCACGATTTACGAGATTAATTTTAAAATGATTTTTTCGACGATCCAACCATACAGATTTTAAGATGTATTAATTTTAGTCATATGAAAAAATTATTAAAAAATTTGAAATTCATCTAGCATGTCAGGATTAGAAAAATCGAGTAAAAGTACCATTCCCAACAACGAGACTCGTTCCCGATTTACAAGATTAATTTTTAAAATGAGTTTTTGGATGATCCAACCGTACGGATGTTAAGATATATCAATTTTAGTCAGTAGAAAAAAAAATTAAAAAATTTGAAAACCATCCTGCATGTCAGAATTAGAAAAATCGAGTTAAAGTACCCATTAGACAACGAGACTCGTTCCCGATTTACAAGGTTAATTTTTAAAATGATTTTTTCGATGATCCAACCCTACGTATGTTAAGATATATCAATTTTAGCCATATTAAAAAATTATTAACAAATTTTAAATTCATCTTGCATGTCTGGATTAGAAAAATCCAGTAAAAGTACCCTTCTAGACAACGACACTCGTTCCCGATTTACAAGATTATTTTTTAAAATAATTTTTTCGATGATCCAACCATACGGATGTTAAGATATATCAATTTTAGTCATATGAAAAAAATATTAACAAATTTGAAATTGATCTTGCACGTTAGGATTAGAAAAATCCAGTAAAAGTTCCACTCCCGGCAACGGGATTCGTTCCCGATTTACAAGATTAATTTTTAAAATGAGTTTTTAGATGATCCAACCGTACGGATATTAAGATATATCAATTTTTGTCATAAGAAAAAAATATTAAAAAATTTGAAATTCATCCTGCATGTCAGGATTAGAAAAATCCAGTTAAAGTACCCCTTTAGACAACGAGACTCGTTCCCGATTTACAAGGTTAATTTTTAAAATGATTTTTTCGATGATCCAACCCTACGTATGTTAAGATATATCAATTTTAGTCATATTAAAAAATTATTATCAAATTTTAAATTAATCTTACATGTCTGGATTAGAAAAATCCAGTAAAAGTACCCTTCCAGACAACGACACTCGTTCCCAATTTACAAGATTAATTTTTAAAATGATTATTTCGATGATCCAACCGTACGGAGGTTAAGATATATCAATTTTATTCATAAAAAATTATTAAAAAGTCTGAAAATCTTCTTGCATTTCAGGATTAGAAAAATACAGTAAAAGTACCCCTCCAAACAACGAGACTCGTTCCCGATTTACAAGATTAATTTTTAAAATGGTTTTTTCGACGATCCAACCGTACAGATGTTAAGATATATCAATTTTATTCATATCAAAAATTTATTAACAAATTTGAAATTAATCTTGCATGTCAGGATTAGAAAAATCCAGTAAAAGTACCATTCCCGACAACGAGACTGGTTCCCGATTAACAAGATTAATTTTTAAAATGATTTTTTCGACGATTCAACCATATGAATGTTAAGATATATCAATTCTATTCATAAGAAAAAAATATTAAAAAATCTGAAATTCATCTTGCATGTCAGGATTTTAAAAATCTAGCAAAAGTACCCCTCCCAAGAACGAGACTCGTTCCCGATTTACAAGATTAATTTTTAAAATGATTTTTTCGACGATCCATCCGTACGGATGTTAAGATATATCAGTTTTAGTCATACCAAAAAATTATTAAAAAATTTGAAATTCATCCTGCATATCATGATTCGAAAAATCCAGCCAAAGTACCCCTCCCTACAACGAGACTCGTTCACGATTTACAAGATTAATTTTTAAAATGATTTTTTCGACGATCCAACCATACGGATGTTAAGATGTATCAATTTTAGTCCTATGAAAAAATTAGTAAAAAATTTGAAATTCATCTAGCATGTCAGGATTAGAAAAATCGAGTAAAAGTACCATTCCCAACAACGAGACTCGTTCCCGATTTACAAGATTAATTTTTAAAATGAGTTTTTGGATGATCCAACCGTACGGATGTTAAGATATATCAATTTTAGTCATAAGAAAAAAATATTAAAAAATTTGAAATTCATCCTGCATGTCAAGATTAGAAAAATCCAGTTAAAGTACCCCTTTAGACAACGAGACTCGTTCCCGATTTACAAGGTTAATTTTTAAAATGATTTTTTCGATAATCCAACCCTACGTATGTTAAGATATGTTAGGTCACACTTTCACTGTAGAGGGGGTGAATACAGTGTTTATCACAATCAAATCAAACTTCAAGAACTTATGTAACAGAAAACAAACTTTATTTAAACAATAAACTCTGTTACAATCTGGAACTGTTATCTCTCAGTGATGAACAAAATATCACGAGAGCTGCTAGAGTTATACTAAATAATATTCTCGATAATGATAACACATATAGTGTAAACTCTATTTCTGTGTTTATATACTACACAGTTACAAGATATACGCTAATTGATATAGAATATAATTCTGCTTCCTAAAATATATCAATCAGATATCTTCTATTCCAAGTATTCCATTCTTCACGGAATTCCTTCTTCATGCATATCTCTTCTTATGTTTATCTTGATCTTCTTAACTTTAATCAGCTACTGTCCTTATCTGATCGTCCTTCAGCACTTAAGTTCTGATATCTATCTCCTGATAACATAAGTACTGATATCCCTTAAGTTCTGACTTCCAGTATAAGTACTGATCAGTTAAGTACTGATTTGTTCTGTTCAAATAAGATCTGAAATCTAAACATAAAACATATTAGCCATGACATTATCAAATATATCTAACAATCTCCCCCAACTTGTAAATTAACAAAATATACAAGTTTAACAGATATTTGATGATGTCAAAAACATTAAGTACAAATGCATGAGAAATAGACAAGATAACTACAACTTACAGTCCTTAAAGTTTTTAACAATTCAACTTCTGATAACAACTTCAATCTGTATAAATATCAGAATTTAAGCAGTTATAGATCTTCGACTTGGCTTCATCATTTTCTGATCTCTCTGATGTCAGGAGTTGTTCTGAGATAATTCTTCAACAAACATTTCTCAGCATATCTGAGTTCATCAATCATTCTCCGTTTGACATCTTTAAGCTCTGCAGTATCTTCACCAGTTTGAAATATTGCAGCTCTGAGATCATTAATCTTTGCTTTTCTCAACTCCCGATCTAGTCTTATGACATAAGCTTTATTAGACTCTAGATTGAATTCAAGCCCCTTAATACCAAGATATGTTCTGATCTGTGCAGTATTAGGCTTCATATCAACAATATCACCATTGTGATTTCTGTACTTTGGAACATATCTGCTGTCAGACTTAACAGAATAAAGTCTTTTCTGTCTCTGAATCTGTTCCTTTAAGTAGTTTGCAGCAGTCTCTGTTATTCTGTCATCCACTTGAAGTAAGAACAATACATGCTCCAATTCTTCAAAATACTTCAACGGAATGGCATTTTGTCTTATATGATAAACCCTACCATCTGTCATGAAATACAACATGATGTATTCTTTCAAGTAGGTATGGTAAACCATCTGTACAGATTCTAGTTGATTCAATCTTTCAGGAGTTGCTCCAATACCTGGTTCACACAAGGAAGTTGGATCATCAGTAGTGTTGTGTACTCTTCTTTCATCAGCACTTCCCAATCCAGTTTTATCTCTAGCTTCCTTTCCAGTAACTACTCTTGCTTCAAAACCACTTGAAGTAGTCTTCAAAGATTGAGTCTGTTTTGCTTTAGTGAATCCTGGTAGGAGTGTTTTAGATTTATTTTCTGATATCAAGTTAACTTGAGCACTGTCAGAGGTTACTTGCTTCTTCTAAATATCAGAACTTACAATTTCTTGACTCTGAACAACTTGAGCCATGTCAGAGGTTGTTTTAAGAACTTTTCTTGAAGTCAGAGCAAGATTATCTTTTCCATCAGTAATTTCTTCTTCCTCAGGAGGTACATAAGGCTTGATAGGTTCACCAACCTTTTCTTTACCCTTGGATCTTGGATCTATCTGTGGTTGTGATCTAGCCAAAGTTTCTTCAGTATGTATCCTTTCTTTGATCACAATGCCTTTAGGTTTTGGAAGTAACTTTTTACCAGAAGCTTCAGATTTAGATGTGACTTTCTCTGATTTAAGTCTGGCTTCTTCTTCCTTTAAACTTTCCAAGTCCATCCCTGGATTTTCTTGAAGAAATAACTGTCTTGACATTTCCTCATCAAGATCTAGAAGTTCATCAGAACTTATCCTTTTACCAGCAGCAGAACTTATTCTTTTCCCAGTATCAGAACTTGTTCTGTGACTAGCTTGTCTTGATGTAAACCTTCTACCTTGACTATGACCACTACCCATTCCAGAGTTTCCTTGGTCATCTTTTCCATCATCCTTTCCTTGCAGTGACTTGTTGGTTTTGCATTTGGACTTAATTACCTTCTCCCCCTTTTTGGCATCAGCAGGTAATAAAAGAGAGATAAGTAGTTCCACTGAGGTCTGGATTTCAGTAAGTTGCGATTGCTGAGAAGCTTGATTTGTCAGAATTTGATCAATCTGAGCTTGTTGCTTCTCTTGAGTTTTCTCAATATAAGCAACCCTGTCAATGGTAGGTTGGAAGAACTTTTTCTTATCAAGTTTCCAAACTTGTTCCTGTTTAATAAAGTTCTCCTGAATCTTGTGTAGCTCTGCATGAGTATTGGAATGAAGACCTTGTAGATGTTTAGTACTCAATGCAGTGACTCTAAGCTGGGTTTTAAAATCATCAGAATTTAACATTTCATCAGCTTTAGTCAAGTGCTCAGCAAGATGTAAAGCATTTGGAACACATGAAACTGAGTTCCATTCCTTAGTCCACTCCTGACCTGCAGGAGTTTCACTCCAAGGTACTGGTGCATCCCTGATAACAAACTCCTTTAGCAGTTCAGACTTAGGAAGAGTCAATGGAGGAGTATGTCCTGAAGGACCTGCTGCATCAGCATCTACAGTTGTAGCAGCTTCACCAGTATCTCCAACATTTGCAGCATCAGAACTTAAAGAATCAGTATCTTCTGATAAGACAACTGTGTGAGTAGCAATGGAGGCTTCAACATCCTCTAATTGCTGATCGGATACTAAGTTCTGATCAACAGCCATATCCTGATGCTCACCTAAAATCTGATCATCATCTTGATGCAGAGAAGGTGATAGTGATAACTCAGGAGTTTGAACAGCATCAGTAACAGGTGTTGTGGAAGGATTATTTGTTGTTGGAGCTTCTAACAAAAGTATTTCAGGCACAACCAAGTTCTGAATATCAATTTCAGCACTTGTGCCTGGATCAACAAGAGATATAGAAGGTGAATTAGCCTTGTCAGATACAGGTTCCTGAGATTGAGTTGACGGAGAAGAAGTGACTGGAGCAAATTCCTTGTCTTGCGAGATCAGAGATTCCTGATCCCCTTCCTTAGCTGCTTCCTCCTCATCATCTGAAACTGGCCTCTGTGCCCTCTGTTTCTTGTACTTCCTTGTTGATGTGGATTCCTTGGGAGTTGCAGGAACCGTCATACGTCTAAGCCTCTTGAGAAGCCTAGAACCCCCAATTGCAGAATCCTTCTGAGAAGTTGCCTTCTCAGCTTCATATATCATAGGTTCTGAAGATGGAATCTGATCCTCAGAATCTGATTCATCTCTCAAAGTAATCCTCCGCTTCTTCTGAGATGTTTGAGGAACAGTCTTTGTTCTCTTTGGCTTAGAGGATGTAGGCTTCACAGTAGGTGCTGAAGAAGAAGGTTGAGCATTCTGTGAAGTGGAGAGATAGGATTTGAGATAAGTTCTGAGGGTAGGTTGAGTAGAATGAGAGGTAGGGACTGAGGTTGATGGATTTTGGTTATGGTGAGTTGGTTGAACATTTGAGTAAACAGATTTGTAAGTAGCTGGATCAGCATTTACCAGAATCTGTTTCACAGACTGAGGAATCTGTAATTGTCTCACCATTGATTTCTTTGTGTCAGCATTTATCAGGTCGTTAAAGTACCTTTTTGCAACCTTAAAAGGTGGGGTTTGAGTGCTGACTAACTGGGGTTCAGCAGTACAATACGTATAAATAAGTTGACAGAATCTAGCAAAATAAACAACATCTCGATCCTCTGTCATCCTATCCCCAATAAAACCAATTATTCCAGTTGCAAAATCAAAATGAGTTTGATGGATAATAGCATACCCGATGTGCTGACTTAGAATTGGGATGGCATCAAAATTTGAACACTTGTTGCCAAAGGCCTTGGTGATGCAATCGAAGAAGAAACTCCATTCTCTTCTGATATTAGCCCGTTTCAATTGTCCAAGTTTCGTCAGACTCTTTTCATATCCCAATTCAGCCATTAACTCCCGAAGGGCTGAGTCCTCTGGAACTGAGAAAGTACAATCCTCTGGAAGATGTAAAGCCCTGCGTACTGTACCAGGAGTGACTACAAAAGATGAATCACCCACTTGGAAAATAATACTGGGAGTTCCACGGTTACCACCATCATCAAAAACGCCAGTCCTCCAGAACCTCAGAACTTGTTGACTTGAAAAGAATTCAGGCTGAGTTAAGGCGTACCCAACCTCACTATGTGCAAGAAGATCTTGCACAAAATGCAATTCAGATGGAGCTTCAGTATGATCAAGAATTGCAGCATAGTTGTTTGGAACGAACTTTGCTCCATCAATGATTAAATCCTTTGGTGCCATGTGAAAAAAAATATTGAAATTCAAGTATGCCTGTTAGGTGTTTGAGATAATATCTGTATGAAAACAACGGAAATAGTAAAGTGAAAGAGAGTAAAAGTAAGAAGAGAGATAGAAGATGAAGAAATTAAAAAGATTAAAGAAATCTTCTCTCTGCTGTACTTATACAAAAAAATGTTACCGTTGGACACCTGTCAGACATGCAGTAATAACGGATAGTTACTGGGCTCGAGAAAACAGTAATCATGACTTACCCATTTGCCGAGTTTCAAGGAAAAAAAAACTGTTCCTTTTATCAAGGGAAACAATTCAAATTTTAACCCGTTATCACTGATTGGATTGTTTTTCACTGCAACATTAATATTCTGAAAATGAATCATGTTAAAAATGACCGAGATAATTTCTATGAATAAGTGCTGACGGAGAATCAGAACTTAAATAAAAACAAAATTTAAATGGTCATCAGAATATCAATCAGGATTTATCAACACAAGATAAAATAACTCAGAGACAAAATCTTGAAGTAAAGACAGTTTTCATTAATATATCAAGTCAATACATATATGAAATAGAAATTACATCAATACAAGATTTTCCCTAAGCTTCTAATCCTAACATCAACAGTTTTAGTCCTAGCTAAGAAGCCTGACAAAGCTGAGGATGAAGAAGAACAGGAAGAAGACGAGATTAAGTCATCCTCCTCTTCCTATCTTCGACAAACAAGATAGCGAGTCGAATGATTCGCTCTTGCTGACGGATAGCTTCCCGCCTTTCCTCCTCCAGGCGCTCCAGATGGCGATGATAATCCATCTCGAAGAATAGAAGGTGAGCCAGCACCTCCTGTGGGACAGAGTCCCAGATCTCCTCAGGAATGGCTGTTATATGCCACTCCTGCCGCCACTCGGCACAACTGAGTTCCATTGTGAAGGTTTGTGTGTTCAAAAACATGTTGAATCGAACCATTTTGTTTTTGACAGAAGAAGGAGGATAAGTGTGTGAGAAGAATGTGATGGAAAGACTGATGTGAAGTGGTTGTATATATAGGCAAGAGAATGCCAAGAGACGCAAAGAAATTGAATGCTGACAGGTAGAAGTAATTCTACCTCGTCTCCCTAGACTTTGAAAAAGAATAACAGTCATTGGAAAAAGAATGTGCACATGTAACAAGAGTGAACTTTTCAAGGACGAGTGCCATTATGTTTTAACCATAGACTATTTAATCTTCCACTTCAACATTTCGAAATTAATCTGAGACTGTTACCAAATTTTATTCACAGATAAGTCAAGTAAAGGGTTAGACTGAAAAATCAGAACTTAGACCTATACCAGAACTTAACAGTCATCAGAACATAATGTCTTAACTCGAACAAGGGATATCTATCTTAGTAAATACTCATACAAGTTCTTAGTTATGAACGTCAGAACTTGTCCTCAGAATTTGTGCAGAAGTGACACAATGACTGTTTATCTAAAATAACATAGACCACCACAGAAATTTCATCATTCATATGGAGTGATGTGTGTGTGCATTAAGCTAAATAACAGACAAAGAGTAAAGTCTGATCTACTTCAGTACATCTTAGAAATAAGTCATAATTAAAATTTTGCGAAAGAGCTGTCATTATCCTGAAACCTACTGATAAATGAGTTCATGCATGAGTCCACCTCTACTGTTTTTGTGCTAATTTTATGCATCTTTTGAAATTCTATTTTACAGAGGCTTCTCAGTGTAAGTGAGTCACGACTGTTTATTAGAATTTATGCTATTATCAGAGTATTTCTCCAGTAATCATAGAGTGTGAAAAGTCACCAAGAAAAATATTTTGCTTTTCTAATGCATATTTACTTAATACCAGCAATGCACTTGGGTCGTCCCATTCACATTTTTACTCTAGATCTCAAAGGAGTACCTGATATTATTCTTTGAATCTTTTTCTTTTTCTTTTGATAAGTGAGGTTTATCAGCACTTAGTACATTCAGCAGTTTTACTAGAATCAGAACTTAAACAGATGAGTAGCATTATTCTAATTTGTGACTTAGTAATAAGATATACAAAGTAAACTTAACTAAGCTCAGTTATCAGAATTTGCTTGTGTCATAAGATTTCCACATAAATAATTACTTCTTTCATGGGATCATTTGTTTATTGAAGACTAGTAGGTCAGTATCTAGCACAGTTATCCTCATGGGATTAAATAGTTACTGAAACAGACATATCACTTATCAGAGTTTAGAAACATATATCAGACAACAGTCAGTACTTAAAGACATTTAGCAATTAATGCACAGAATATACAAAGAGATTAATTCTGTAAATACTGATCATAAAGTCTGATAACATAGAACAAGTTTAAGCAGATTTAGAGAAAGAACCTGAAATCATTCCAAGTTCATTTACCAATTTTGAAAAGGTAGCTTCACACAGTGGTTTTGTGAAGATATCTGCTACTTGTTGATCTGTGGGAACAAAATGCAGTTCCACTGTACCTTCATCCACATGTTCCCTGATGAAATGGTACCTGATGCTGATGTGCTTTGTCATAGAGTGTTGAACTGGATTACCTGTCATAGCAATAGCACTTTGATTATCACAGTAAATAGGGATTTTGAAATATGTTAACCCATAATCCAGTAACTGATTCTTCATCCAGAGAATCTGTGCACAGCAGCTTCCTGCAGCAATATACTCTGCTTCTGCAGTTGATGTGGAAATTGACTTTTGTTTCTTGCTATACCAAGAAACCAACCTGCCTCCAAGAAATTGGCAGCTTCCACTTGTGCTTTTTCTGTCAATTTTGCAACCTGCAAAATCTGCATCTGAGTAACCTATTAATTTAAAATCTGATTCTCTAGGATACCATAATCCTAGATCAGCTGTTCCTTTAAGATACTTAAAGATTTTTTTTACAGCTGTTAAGTGAGGTTCTCTTGGATCTGCTTGAAATCTTGCACAAAGACAGGTAGCAAACATGATATCTGGTCTACTAGCAGTTAGATAGAGAAGTGAGCCAATCATACCTCTGTAATCAGTAATATCTACTGAATTACCAGTATCCTTATCCAGTTTTGTTGCAGTGGCCATGGGAGTGGATGCACTTGAACAGTCTTGCATTCCAAATTTCTTCAGCAAGTTTCTGGTATACTTAGATTGACAAATAAAAGTTCCTTCTTCAGTCTGCTTGACTTGAAGGCCCAGAAAATAACTAAGTTCTCCCATCATACTCATCTGATATCTTGACTGCATTAGGTTGGCAAACTTTTTGCAAAGTTTGTCATTTGGAGACCCAAAAATAATATCATCAACATAAATCTGGATCAGAAGTAATTCCTTGCCATGATTGAGATAGAACAATGTTTTGTCAATAGTTCCTCTGTTGAATCCACTTTCCAGAAGAAACTGAGCTAAAGTCTCATACCATGCTCTTGGAGCTTGCTTAAGTCCATAAAGTGCTTTATCAAGCCTGTAGACATAATCTGGATGTTTGGAATCTACAAAGCCTGGAGGTTGTTCAACATATACTTCCTCTTCCAATTCTCCATTGAGAAAAGCACTTTTCACATCCATTTGAAAGACAGTAAACTTTTTGTGAGCAGCATAAGCCATGAATATCCTTATAGCTTCTAACCTAGCAACTGGAGCAAATGTTTCATCATAGTCAATTCCCTCCTGTTGAGAATATCCTTTTGCAACCAGCCTTGCCTTGTTCCTTACAATTATGCCATCACTGTCAGTTTTGTTTCTGAATACCCACTTTGTACCAACAACCGATCTATTCTTGGGTCTTGGCACTAAGGTCCAGACTTTGTTTCTTTCAAATTCATTCAACTCTTCCTGCATTGCTTGCACCCAATCAGCATCTTGAAGAGCTTCTTCCACTTTCTTTGGCTCAGACTGAGAGAGAAAAGAATTGTAAAGACATTCATTCGAAGTACCTGTTCTAGTTCTGACACCTGCCTCAGGATTTCCAATTATTAAATCAGGTGTATGTGATTTTGTCCACTTCCTTGCAGATGGAAGATTTTCTCTAGAACTGGATGCTCCCCCATGATTCATGCTGTCTTCGGTTTCATTTTCTGATGCTCCCCCTGAAACTATGCTCTCTGAGTTGGATCCTTCAGTATTTAGATTTTCAGCACTGTCAGTACTTGGCTTATCAGAACTTGACGAATCAGAATTTGAAGAGCCAGATGTATGTTCTGATGCTTCTTGAGATGTAATAATATCTTGAGTATGCTCCCCCTGCATTGGTGCATCTTCCTTTGACGTAGTCACCACAGTTTCAATAACATCAGAGTTTAATCCATCAGAATTTACAGTATCAGGACTTAGACTGTCAGGACTTGAGATATCAGAATATGAATCTTCATTTTCAAATCTCAGCTTATCATGATCAATGCAATCTTCAAGTCCAGTGATCTTCTTGTCATCAAAAGAGACATTGATAGATTCCATGACCACTTTTGTTCTCAAATTATAGACTCTGAAGGCTTTTGTAGAAAGTGGATATCCTACAAAGATTCCCTCATCAGCTTTTAGATCAAACTTGGATAGCTGTTCAGGATGAGTCTTGAGAACAAAACATTTACATCCAAATACATGAAAGTATTTGAGATTTGGCTTCTTGTTCTTCACCATCTCATATGGTGTTTTTCCATGCTTGTTAATGAGTGTTGCATTTTGAGTAAAACAAGCAGTCTGCACAGCTTCAGCCCAGAAATAGGTTGGAAGCTTTGCTTCTTCAAGCATTGTTCGTGCAGCTTCAATTAGAGTTCTATTCTTCCTTTCAACAACTCCATTTTGCTGTGGAGTTCCAGGAGCAGAAAATTCTTGCTTTATTCCATGATTTTTGCAGAACTCTTCCATTATCAAATTCTTGAATTCAGTGCCATTATCACTCCTCAAAATTTTCACAGAATCTTTGATCAATTTATCCAGATGTTTGACATGATCAATCAGGATAGATGCAGTTTCACTTTTTGTGTGCAAGAAATACACCCATGTGTATCTGGTGAACTCATCTACTATGACCAACGCATATTTCTTCTTTGCAATAGACATGACATTCACTGGACCAAATAGATCAACATGAAGTAGATAATAAGGCTCAAGAATTGATGATTCAGTCTTGCTCTTGAACGAAGATTTTCTTTGTTTAGCCTTCTGACATGAGTCACAAAGACCATCAGGAACAAACACTATTTTTGGCAGTCCTCTCACAAGATCTTTCTTGATCAGTTCATTTATCTTATTGAAGTTTAAATGAGAGAGTTTCTTGTGCCAATTCCAGCTTTCTTCAGTTGAGGCTCTACTCACTAAACAGATTGCAGAACCATCAGAACTTGTTGAAAGCTTAGCTTCATAAATGTTACCACGCCTGAATCCCTTCAGAACAATTTTTCCTTTAGATTTACTAACTATTTCACAATGTTCTGCAAAGAAATCAACATGATAACCTCTGTCACAGATTTGACTTATACTCAGTAAGTTGTGTTTAAGTCCTGAGACTAGAGCTACATCTTTAATGATGACATTCCCAAGATTGATATTGCCATATCCCAAAGTTTTTCCAATGTTGCCATCTCCATAAGAAACACTTGGGCCAGCTTTCTCCACAAAGTCTGATAGCAGGGCCTTATTTCCAGTCATGTGTCCTGAACATCCACTGTCCAGAACTAAAATATTTTTCTTGTTGCCCTGCAATCAAAAAAACCACTAATTATTAGTTTTAAGGACCCAGACTTGCTTGGATCCTTTGGCCTTTTTAGGTTTGTTAACATTTGCAGCGGATTTAACATCAGATTTTATGTTAACAGTTTTCTTATCAGAACTTATACTAGAAGGAACAACAGAAACTTTCTTTAAAGAAGGTTTTATTTGATAATAATCATAGTACAAACTATGATATTCCTTACAAGTATAAATGGAATGCCATAAACTACCACAATGAAAACAAGGATTTTGTGGTTTGTATCTAACAGACTGACTCTTAACTCCTGACTTTGTAGATAAGGAGTTAATATTCTTATTCTTCCTGCAAAAAGAAGCCAGATGGTTAGAACTTCCACAGTTATAACATGCTTTCCTAGGAGCATCAGGAATAGATTTATAGTTATTGCTTTTATTCACACCTTCCTTTCCATTCCTGTTTTTCCTAGGTGATTTTACCTTGTTTGCATACTTAACATCTTTCAGCTTATGCTTAAGCTGCTTCTTTGTCATTAAGCCTATGTTAACTTCAGCTGTCTTTTCCTGTTTTAGTTTGTCAGAAGCTAATTCCTTTTTAACTTCTGATTTCTCAGTTTCGGATTTTTCAGTTACAAACTTAACAGGTTTTAACTTTGGCTTTTGCTTATCAACAGGCTTAATTTCTTCAGTTCCTTTTTCATTATTTTCTTCATAACCTAAGCCCTCTTTCCAGTTTCCACTGCTCAGCAAATTTTGAGTTGTTTTGCCAGAGTTAGTCCAAGTTCTGATAATCTCTCTCTCCTTTTCTAACTCAGTTTTTAGAGATTCATTCATTTTTAGCACTTCATCCCTAACATAAAAAGCATCATCTCTATCCTTCTGAGTTTGATGAAACATGACTAACTCTTTTTCTAAGAAATTGTTTCTTTTCTTAAAAGCAAGATTTTCAGAAGTTAATCTTTCACATGTTAAAGTTTGATCTCTATAACTAACAAACATGGTTTTAAGATATCTTCTCAACTCATTAATATCATCAGTATGAAAAGCATAAGTAGTCTGAGGTACCTTTGTTTCAGCAGTTTCAGAACTGCTCTCAGAACTTGATTTTTCAGCATTTGCCATCAATGCATAGTTCTCCTCACTTTCAGAGTCTGAGGTGTCTGTCCAGCTTTTCTGCTTTGTGACAAGAGCTTTGCCTTTGTCATTCTTGGTCTTCTTGCACTCAGGAGATATGTGGCCTTTCTCACCACAATTATAACATTTAACATTAGCATAATCTCCTCTGTCAGACTTTCCTCCTTTTCCTTCAGATCTTCTGAAATTCTTCTTATCAGAACTTATGCCTTTCCTGGAAAACTTCTTTCCCTTCCTGAACTTCCTGTATGCAATCTTTGTGATTCCTTTCACCATAAGAGCACACAGCTTCATCATCTCCTCATCAGCATCAGTTTCAGGCAAGCTTTCAGAATCTGAGTCATCATCACTCTCAGAACTTGATGACTCAGTATCAGATTTTATGATAAGAGCTTTACCCTTATCTTTCTTTGAGGAAGGTGGTTTGGGGGATTCCTCTTCAACCTTGAGAGCAACTGTCCTTGACTTTCCTCCTTTTCTCTTGCTTCTTTGTTCCATCTCAAGTTCATGAGTCTTGAGCATTCCATAGATTTCATCAAGAGTTGTTTCATCAAGATTGTAGTTGTCTCTTATTGTTGTTGCCTTCAAATCCCAACATTCAGGAAGAGCTAACAGGAATTTGAGGTTTGTATCTTCAAGATCATACTCCTTATTAACCAATGACAAGTCATTCAAGAGTTTGACAAATCTTTCATACACATCAGTCAATGACTCATTAGTCCTAGAGTCAAAGTGTTCATACTCTTGAGTGAGTATTGTCTTCCTGTTCTTCTTAACTGTTTCAGTTCCTTGACACCTTGTCTCCAGTGCATCCCATATCTCCTTAGCAGTCTTGCAGTTGATTACCCTGTTTGACATTACATTATCAATGGCACTATGCAATAAGTGACGTACCTTGGCATCCTTAGCAATAGATGCTATATCTTCAGCAGTGTAATCATTCTTTTCCTTTGGTACGGTCATTGCTGCTTCACCTGGAACTACAACAGCGAGCTTGGTAGGTTTGTGAGGCCCTTCCCTGATTCTATCAAGGTATTCTGGATCTGTTGCTTCCAGAAACATGGTCATCCTTACCTTCCATATGGGATATTCAGATGGTCTCAATATGGGAACTCTGATAGTCTCATATCGACTCTGAATTGATGTCTTTGATGATTCCTCAGTTTTGGTAGGCTTAGTTGGAGTTTCTGTGTCAGACATGACTGTGTTTGGATCTTTAACTGTATGTGTGTTAACAGATAGCTCTGATACCACTTGTTAGGTCACACTTTCACTGTAGAGGGGGTGAATACAGTGTTTATCACAATCAAATCAAACTTCAAGAACTTATGTAACAGAAAACAAACTTTATTTAAACAATAAACTCTGTTACAATCTGGAACTGTTATCTCTCAGTGATGAACAAAATATCACGAGAGCTGCTAGAGTTATACTAAATAATATTCTCGATAATGATAACACATATAGTGTAAACTCTATTTCTGTGTTTATATACTACACAGTTACAAGATATACGCTAATTGATATAGAATATAATTCTGCTTCCTAAAATATATCAATCAGATATCTTCTATTCCAAGTATTCCATTCTTCACGGAATTCCTTCTTCATGCATATCTCTTCTTATGTTTATCTTGATCTTCTTAACTTTAATCAGCTACTGTCCTTATCTGATCGTCCTTCAGCACTTAAGTTCTGATATCTATCTCCTGATAACATAAGTACTGATATCCCTTAAGTTCTGACTTCCAGTATAAGTACTGATCAGTTAAGTACTGATTTGTTCTGTTCAAATAAGATCTGAAATCTAAACATAAAACATATTAGCCATGACATTATCAAATATATCTAACAAGATATATCGATTTTAGTCATATTAAAAAATTATTATCAAATTTTAAATTCATCTTGCATGTCTGGATTAGAAAAATCCAGTAAAAGTACCCTTACAAACAACGACACTCGTTCCCGATTTACAAGATTATTTTTTAAAATATTTTTTTCGAAGATCCAACCGTACGGATGTTATGATATATCAATTTTAGTCATATGAAAAAATTATTAACACATTTGAAATTAATCTTGCATGTCAGAATTAGAAAAATCCAGTAAAAGTACCACTCCCGACAACGAGATTCGTTCCCGATTTACAAGATTAATTTTTAAAATGATTATTTTGATGATCCAACCGTACGGATGTTAAGATATATCAATTTTATTCATAAAAAAATATTAAAAAATCTCAAATTCTTCTTGCAAGTCAGGATTAGAAAAATGCAGTAAAAGTACCCCTCCAAACAACGAGACTCGTTCCCGATTTACAAGATTAATTTTTAAAATGGTTTTTTCGAAGATCCAACCGTACGGATGTTAAGATATATCAATTTTATTCATATGAAAAATTTATTAACAAATTTGAAATTAATCTTGCATGTCAGGATTAGAAAAATCCAGTAAAAGTACCATTTCTGACAACGAGACTGGTTCCCGATTGACAAGATTAATTTTTAAAATGATTTTTTCGATGATCCAACCATGCGAATGGTAAGATATATCAGTTCTATTCATAAGAAAAAAATATTAAAAAACCTGAAATTCATCTTGCATGTCAGGATTTTAAAAATCCAGCAAAAGTATTCCTCCCAAGAACGAGACTCGTTCCCGATTTACAAGATTAATTTTTAAAATGATTTTTTCGACGATCCAACCGTACGGATGTTAAGATATATCCATTTTAGTCATAACAAAAAATTATTAAAAAATTTGAAATTCATCCTGCATATCATGATTCGAAAAATCCAGCCAAAGTACCCCTCCCTACAACGAGACTTGTTCACGATTTACGAGATTAATTTTAAAATGATTTTTTCGACGATCCAACCATACGGATTTTAAGATGTATTAATTTTAGTCATATGAAAAAATTATTAAAAAATTTGAAATTCATCTAGCATGTCAGGATTAGAAAAATCGAGTAAAAGTACCATTCCCAACAACGAGACTCGTTTCCGATTTACATGGTTAATTTTTAAAATGAGTTTTTGGATGATCTAACCGTACGGATGTTAAGATATATCAATTTTAGTCATAAGAAAAAAATATTAAAAAAATTGAAATTCATCCTGCATGTCAGGATTAGAAAAATCGAGTTAAAGTACCCCTTTAGACAACGAGACTCGTTCCCGATTTACAAGGTTAATTTTTAAAATGATTTTGTCGATGATCCAACCCTACGTATGTTAAGATATATCAATTTTAGTCATATTAAAAAATTATTATCAAATTTTAAATTCATCTTGCATGTCTGGATTAGAAAAATCCAGTAAAAGTACCCTTCCAGACAACGACACTCGTTCCCAATTTACAAGATTATTTTTTAAAATAATTTTTTCGAAGATCCAACTGTACGGATGTTAAGATATTTCAATTTTAGTCATATAGAAAAATTATTAACAAATTTGAAATTGATCTTGCACGTTAGGATTAGAAAAATCCATTAAAAGTATCACTCCCGACAACGAGATTTGTTCCCGATTTACAAGATTAATTTTTAAAATGATTATTTCGATGATCCAACCGTACGGATGTTAAGATATATCAATTTTATTCATAAAAAATTATTAAAAAATCTAAAAATCTTCTTGCATTTCAGGATTAGAAAAATGCAGTAAAAGTATCCCTCCAAACAACGAGACTCGTTCCCGATTTACAAGATTAATTTTTAAAATGGTTTTTTCGATGATCCAACCGTACAGATGTTAAGATATATCAATTTTATTCATATGAAAAATTTATTAACAAATTTGAAATTAATCTTGCATGTCAGGATTAGAAAAACACAGTAAAAGTGCCATTCCCGACAACGAGACTGGTTCCCGATTAACAAGATTAATTTTTAAAATGATTTTTTCGACGATACAACCATACGAATGTTAAGATATATCAATTCTATTCATAAGAAAAAAATATTAAAAAATCTGAAATTCATCTTGCATGTCAAGATTTTAAAAATCCAGCAAAAGTACCCCTCCCAAGAGCGAGACTCGTTCCCGATTTACAAGATTAATTTTTAAAATGATTTTTTTGACGATCCATCCGTACGGATGTTAAGATATATCAATTTTAGTCATACCAAAAAATTATTAAAAAATTGGAAATTCATCCTGCATATCATGATTCGAAAAATCCAGCCAAAGTACACCTCCCTACAACGAGACTCGTTCACGATTTACAAGATTAATTTTTAAAATGATTTTTTCGACGATCCAACCATACGGATGTTATGATGTATTAATTTTAGTCATATGAAAAAATTATTAAAAAATTTGAAATTCATCTAGCATGTCAGGATTAGAAAAATCGAGTAAAAGTACCATTCCCAACAACGAGACTCGTTCCCGATTTACAAGATTAATTATTAAAATGAGTTTTTGGATGATCCAACCGTACGGATGTTAAGATATATCAATTTTAGTCAGAAGAAAAAAAAATTTTAAAAATTTGAAATTCATCCTGCATGTCAGAATTAGAAAAATCGAGTTAAAGTACCCATTAGACAACGAGACTCGTTCCCGATTTACAAGGTTAATTTTTAAAATTATTTTTTCGATGATCCAACCCTACGTATGTTAAGATATATCAATTTTAGCCATATTAAAAAATTATTAACAAATTTTAAATTCATCTTGCATGTCTGGATTAGAAAAATCCAGTAAAAGTACCCTTCCAGACAACGACACTCGTTCCCGATTTACAAGATTATTTTTTAAAATAATTTTTTCGATGATCCAACCGTACGGATGTTAAGATATATCAATTTTCGTCATATGAAAAAAATATTAACAAATTTGAAATTGATCTTGCACGTTCGGATTAGAAAAATCCAGTAAAAGTTCCACTCCCGGCAACAATATTCGTTCCCGATTTATAAGATTAATTTTTAAAATGCGTTTTTGGATGATCCAACCGTACGGATGTTAAGATATATCAATTTTTGTCATAAGAAAAAAATATTAAAAAATTTGAAATTCATCCTGCATGTCAGGATTAGCAAAATCCAGTTAAAGTACCCCTTTAGACAACGAGACTCGTTCCCGATTTACAAGGTTAATTTTTAAAATGATTTTTTCGATGATCCAACCCTACGTATGTTAAGATATATCAATTTTAGTCATATTAAAAAAATATTATCAAATTTTAAATTCATCTTGCATGTCTGGATTAGAAAAATCCAGTAAAAGTACCCTTCCAGACAACGACACTCGTTCCCAATTTACAAGATTAATTTTTAAAATGATTATTTCGATGATCCAACCGTACTGATGTTAAGATATATCAATTTTATTCATAAAAAATTATTAAAAAGTCTGAAAATCTTCTTGCATTTCAGGATTAGAAAAATGCAGTAAAAGTACCCCTCCAAACAACGAGACTCGTTCCCGATTTACAAGATTAATTTTTAAAATGGTTTTTTCGACGATCCAACCGTACGGATGTTAAGATATATCAATTTTATTCATATGAAAAATTTATTAACAAATTTGAAATTCATCCTGCATGTCAAGATTAGAAAAATCCAGTTAAAGTACCCCTTTAGACAACGGGACTCGTTCCCGATTTACAAGGTTAATTTTTAAAATGATTTTTTCGATGATCCAACCCTACGTATGTTAAGATATATCGATTTTAGTCATATGAAAAAAAATTATTATCAAATTTTAAATTCATCTTGCATGTCTGGATTAGAAAAATCCAGTAAAAGTACCCTTACAAACAACGACACTCGTTCCCGATTTACAAGATTATTTTTTAAAATATTTTTTTCGAAGATTCTACCGTACGGATGTTATGATATATCAATTTTAGTCATATGAAAAAATTATTAACACATTTGAAATTAATCTTGCATGTCAGAATTAGAAAAATCCAGTAAAAGTACCACTCCCGACAACGAGATTCGTTCCCGATTTACAAGATTAATTTTTATAATGATTATTTCGATGATCCAACCGTACGGATGTTAAGATATATCAATTTTATTCATAAAAAAATATTAAAAAATCTCAAATTCTTCTTGCAAGTCAGGATTAGAAAAATGCAGTAAAAGTACCCCTCCAAACAACGAGACTTGTTCCCGATTTACAAGATTAATTTTTAAAATGGTTTTTTCGAAGATCCAACCGTACGGATGTTAAGATATATCAATTTTATTCATATGAAAAATTTATTAACAAATTTGAAATTAATCTTGCATGTCAGGATTAGAAAAATCCAGTAAAAGTACCATTCCCGACAACGAGACTGGTTCCCGATTAACAAGATTAATTTTTAAAATGATTTTTTCGACGATTCAACCATATGAATGTTAAGATATATCTATTATATTCATAAGAAAAAAATATTAAAAAATCTGAAATTCATCTTGCATGTCAGGATTTTAAAAATCCAGCAAAAGTACCCCTCCCAAGAACGAGACTCGTTCCCGATTTACAAGATTAATTTTTAAAATTATTTTTTCGACGATCCATCCGTACGGATGTTAGGATATATCAGTTTTAGTCATACCAAAAAATTATTAAAAAATTTAAAATTCATCCTGCATATCATGATTCGAAAAATCCAGCCAAAGTACCCCTCCCTACAACGAGACTCGTTCACGATTTATAAGATTAATTTTTAAAATGATTTTTTCGACGATCCAACCATACAGATGTTAAGATGTATCAATTTTAGTCATATGAAAAAATTATTAAAAAATTTGAAATTCATCTAGCATGTCAGGATTAGAAAAATCGAGTAAAAGTACCATTCCCAACAACGAGACTCGTTCCCGATTTACAAGATTAATTTTTAAAATGAGTTTTTTGATGATCCAACCGTACGGATGTTAAGATATATCAATTTTAGTCATAAGAAAAAAATATTAAAAAATTTGAAATTCATCCTGCATGTCAAGATTAGAAAAATCCAGTTAAAGTACCCTTTAGACAACGAGACTCGTTCCCGATTTACAAGGTTAATTTTTAAAATGATTTTTTCGATGATCCAACCCTACGTATGTTAAGATATATCGATTTTAGTCATATGAAAAAATTATTATCAAATTTTAAATTCATCTTGCATGTCTGGATTAGAAAAATCCAGTAAAAGTACCCTTACAAACAACGACACTCGTTCCCGATTTACAAGATTATTTTTTAAAATATTTTTTTCGAAGATCCAACCGTAGGGATGTTATGATATATCAATTTTAGTCATATGAAAAAATTATTAACACATTTGAAATTAATCTTGCATGTCAGAATTAGAAAAATCCAGTAAAAGTACCACTCCCGACAACGAGATTCATTCCCGATTTACAAGATTAATTTTTAAAATGATTATTTCGATGATCCAACCGTACGGATGTTAAGATATATCAATTTTATTCATAAAAAAATATTAATTAATCTCAAATACTTCTTGCAAGTCAGGATTAGAAAAATGCAGTAAAAGTACCCCTCCAAACAACGAGACTTGTTCCCGATTTACAAGATTAATTTTTAAAATGGTTTTTTCAAAGATCCAACCGTAAGGATGTTAAGATATATCAATTTTATTCATATGAAAAATTTATTAACAAATTTGAAATTAATCTTGCATGTCAAGATTAGAAAAATCCAGTAAAAGTACCATTTCTGACAACGAGACTGGTTCCCGATTGACAAGATTAATTTTTAAAATGATTTTTTCGATGATCCAACCATACAAATGGTAAGATATATCAGTTCTATTCATAAGAAAAAAATATTAAAAAACCTGAAATTCATCTTGCATGTCAGGATTTAAAAATCCAGCAAAA